>NC_080705.1:52539758-52840650 GCF_943734765.1 Anopheles ziemanni
GGGAGAGCCCAGTGTGTCTTTTTAGGTAAGCACCTTATGCTAAATTTTGGTGCAGCGCGGAAGCCATGTCGATGTCGATGTCGATGGAAAATGGATGGTATCGATCTAGTAACAACAAATGCAACCGATTGTGAAGTACAGACAGACACACACACACACACACCCGAAGCGCAATGCACGCGAGACATCTGAGGGCGCGAATAATGTGTATTAGGGAGATATGTAGATGGAGAATTTAAATAAAGCGAGCGACAGTCATTTCACACAGCTCTTCGTTCGGTTTTCCGATATCTTTCGATTCCGCAGAATCGGGTGTGACGACGGTGCTGGTATGAGATGACTGAAAATTGAAACAAAATCGAATTCTATTGCCTTTTTCAATTTGTTTTATCACGTATGTCCGCATTGGGAAAACATACTTGTTTGCTGCATAACGCCATTTCTAACCCTTAATATAATAGTTGATATTACACTCTCGGCTACACTAGAGAGTTTTCATTAGTAACTACTAACCAAAGTCTACTAGAAATAAAATGTTACTACGTAGACGTTGAGTTATGAAGACCGATAGTGGTCGTTAATATGTTCAAACAAGCAAACCAAGATAATGATGATGGGTCCAACCTGTTACCTAAACATATATTTTAGAAATGCGGTGTTATCTAAAGATATTTGTTACAAATTTCTACGCAAACACGAAACGACCAGTCAATTCTTTTTTCCCCGCGTACAGTGGTTTGCAAAATTTTCAACAGAGACAAATCGTGGAACCACTCTCCGGAGTTCAGGGTCCAAAAATACCATCTTCTTTCTGTGTAGTCGGTACCTTTCGTGTCCCACATACGGAGAGGAGCTACCAATTTCCAGGATTGGCGAATTAACCCAATGGCTTATCCGTGAAACGACCCGGTGGTCGCATTTAAAAAATCATCAATGGATGAATTCGAGGCGACTGCCACGTGATTGCACAAGAGCGGACGATGCAGTTCCTATAGGAAGAGCATCTTCGAATTTCCACTTTTAAGGGCGCGTGTCTCAAAGGTATGTTGTCTCGTTCATTTTTTTATTTACATATAATTGTGTAAAACGAAAATTTCGCGAGTGTGATTTTAACAAACTTTGAGTTTAAACAATATACAACTACAAAACATTTCACACTCTACTGGGTTCTACTTAAAAACCTGCTTAACGTATACGGCACACAGACGCTTTGAATTAGCGAAACGCAAGCAAGACAAGCTGCTTTACCATTGTGTTGTACCCCCAACTCTAAATTTTCGTTGTTTTAAAGTCGGAAAATAAATGTCTCCATCAGACATTTGGCCCAACCTAGGCTGGCGAGTGATTTTCTTCGTCCAGACTACAGATGTGGCAGAATTCAATTCTAAATTCAATTCATAAATAAAACGGATTTATGCATCTAGAACATTCAGGAGTTCTCTATTTTTAGTACAAGCGGCAAAAAATACAACTTTAAAATTGGCTACCCACGAGTAGCCGTAAATGAAGTAATTACTTTCCATCACAGATAACGGGGTCAATAATTGTTAGTTAGAACATTGCTAGATTTGCAAAATGTAATTCGTGTGTTTC
Source organism: Anopheles ziemanni (assembly GCF_943734765.1). Lineage (NCBI taxonomy): Eukaryota > Metazoa > Arthropoda > Insecta > Diptera > Culicidae > Anopheles > Anopheles ziemanni. The sequence continues at coordinate 52,541,352 of NC_080705.1, forward strand.
GGATAGTTTGGTATTTGGTAAAATGTTAAGCAAAGGAGATAATCAAATCGTAGCTTACGTTCTTTTCCACGTTGTTTTTCCACAATTATTGTTTCTGGTTTAGCATTTATTTTCAATAATATTTATAATGATATAATAATAATCAATAATCATAAGAATAATAATAATCGTGTATATAATAGGTTAATAGTTATTTTAATTTGTGTTGTTTCTTGTTTAATTCCCTCTTGAGTGGATGTGTGTATGTGTATGTGTGTGTTGGTTTTCAATGACTTTTCCTCTAATTTTCCTCTCTTTCCTTTTCGTTTTACACATTTGTTTTTCGTTCTTATTCCCCATATTCATCCGTCGCTAGAGCACAAGATTACTATTTATTGTGTTTTCTTCGATGATGGAGCACAGCTGTACCCTCATACTGACTTTATAGCAAAATATGTGTTGTATAATCTGAAAGTATTAAGAGTATTGGAGAATGAGTGTTCTATTCCCGCAGCCTCCATTGCACATGCCACCATTGGCAGCGGGCTGAGTGTTGATTTATATTCCTTCCGTTACTATATATATATATTACTTTGCTTTGCTTCTGTATAGTTCATTAAATATTTAGTACGTCTTTTGTTGAGTGTAGAAAAAGAATGCGTTTGCTTGTTTTTACATTGCCTCTCGGTACTATATAATTATCTTACGACGTGCTCTGGTGTTTTGTTTTATTTGCTTTTCTTTACTTCTATCTGTTACCCCTTGCTCGAACAGGACTACCGAGCCAGATGATCGCTGGCTTTAACAAGTTGTTTGATCAGATCATTTTTTCATTCGTTAGATTCAAATCGGGTTCATGTTTTTTCGTTCAACTATGTGCTATTTTTCTTAAGCTTGCCTATACATGGTTACCATTAACTATTAAATTTTGAGATGTTTTAGGTGACTCTTCCCTTAGGTAAAGCTTCTGCTCACCAACCTGTACGTCGAACTAGTGGAAGGTTTTTTAAAAATTCATCTAAAGAAAGGGTGTTGTTAATTGTTGCTCTATTGAATCTGTAAAATATGAACTATAAATCTGTACAATGTTTCGAGCAAGTTCTGAGTTGGATGTTTGTCTCATCGACTTGGCTTTCCTTAGTTTTTGTATAGAAATCCAATCCAGAGATCTGTTTCAGGACCATCGTCGAATATACCACCAGCGCTGTAGTGACAATGTGGAATAGGTTTATGTTTTACATATCCTTTTTTACAATATACATTCTTACACTCTATCTCTCCGCTACGCTCTTTCCGAACGGGGTGTTTGCTTATTGTTGCTGGGATGTAGTTATTATTCTGCCCTATTTCATCAGTTTCGCGTCCGTCTCCGATCCATTATTACATTCTAGCATTTTATTTTATCCTTATATCGCTGGATGGGAGGAGTGTTGCTGTTGTTCTTCGGACAAATTAAATAGGAAAAGGCAACGAAAAGTAAAATGCAAAAGAGAAGAGGGGAAACTGTGTGAGAAAATATCAAAAACAAACTTAAAAAGAGAGCACTGGCACAACACGCACTCCGACTGAAACACACGAAAACATAAATCATAGACTTAAGACGTTATCCGCTTATCATACGAACATACATTAATCTCTAGAAACAATTCTTATCCCACAAACAACACTAAGAAAATGCACATTTTTCTCTCACGCCCACGCTTTCCCACGTTTTAACTAATGAAAAAACTAATAGCTGACGGTTTTGGACTAACATGAAATAGTAATAAACATTTTCCTGTGGCGGGAAAAAGAACGAAGAGAACATAATTCCATATAAAAACAAAAACTTTTAAATTAGAAAACAAATAACCTAGTTGCAAACGCTATGTTTGTGTGTGCGCTTTGTGGGGCAAGGCGCGGTTTGTTGCCTCGCATTCGTTAATGTACCGGTTAAATTGTACTTTCTACCTCACCGGGGCGGGCATGGTTAATTTTTTGTCTCTATAATAAGAGTGCCTTAGTAAACATAATTCTTACTTTAAAACCTAAAAACGATCCAACGCTTCCTCTGACAGATGGGGCACCCTTTATTGGTGGCCATGGTCGATCTTGTCAGCACCGGAGAGAACCGCTGGACACACGCTTCCTCGTCCCTAGAAACGCTATCACATCTGAACTGAAGCAACAACAAAAAAAAACCCGTTATTAGAGCTCCCTGGAACGTATTTCACACAACATACACGCTGTGCGTTGTTTTGCTGTGACAGGGATTCTTACGAGAAGCATTTGAATCCGTGCGTGTGGATTTTGTGGATCAATTCTAGCCTGATGCAGTAACTAGTTACATTTTGATTTTGTCCTGGTATTGTAATATTAGTTAAAAATATATTATGTTTTATTTATAAATGTACAATCATATACGTATATACGTATAAGGTTTCTCCAACACGAGATGTTCCTGTACCTTCTCTTTTCTCTCATGCTTTCCTTTTTCGATTTTTAATCGTCACTTAGCCGAGGCCTCAATTTTTGTTTTTAAATTAAACTATCTTAATATATGCATTTTGTTTTATTCGTACGTCTGCGTTTAGCATGCATTTTCATGTATTTTTGTAATTGGTTGACGACTCTGGTCCCCTATGCTGAACGGAAAGTAACCAAAACATAAGAAAATCGTTCAACGATCACGATCGGTTCAGTTTAATTGCAACGTCCCGGTTACGGTACGGTAAGAGTAATGGCAAAATAGTGCAAAATATAAGATCAAACGATTCATATCCGTGTGTAAGAAACGGGTTTCCTACTAGTCACATTTTAAAAACGGATTTTGACCGTTACAAATCGTGCAAGAGGCGGTGACATCGGTCGAATTTGGTTTCGAAAAGTGACAACAAAACAAAGTAGGCTGCACAAACTAAGGAGGATAGAAGCTAGGATAGCCGACATTAGACGTATTGAAAGGACTGCTGCAGGTAGTCGATCGACTCGGTAAAGCTATCGACAAAGGGTAGATTGTTTGCCTGCGCTTTCACCATGTCCGCCGGCAAGGTCGTCGCTTGGTTTGAAGCACCGTTACCAAGCTCCCCCTGGGGCTGCGCCGGGTTGTAGTTCATCCCAACCGCTTGCTGCTGCTGTTGTCCGGGCACACCAGCATGCTGTGGATGATGGGGTGGTACGTTGGTGTTGCTGCTGTTGCTGCTGCTGCTGCTACTACTGCTTCCGCCTCCCGGAACCACACCTGGTGGTCCCGGAGCATGCGGATGATGTTGCACCAGCTGCTGATGATGGGGCATGTGTGCGTTGTACATCTGTTGCTGCTGTTGATGTAGATGATGCTGCTGCTGATGTGGATTATGATGTGGGTTTTGCTGCTGGTGAGGGCTGGCTTGCTGCTGCTGTTGTTGCTGTTGCTGTTGTTGAAGTTGAGCATGATGATGGTGGCTACCACCCATTGACGAGTGGCCCATCGAGCCGGAATGATGTGAATGGGGTAATACCTGTTGGTGATGCTGCTCCTGGAAGTATTGCTGCTGTTGCGACTGATGATGATGATGATGGTGATGGTGAAGCTGTTGCTGCTGTTGCTGCTGCTGATGATGGTGATGGTGCAATTGTTGCTGATGCTGATGATGCTGCTGATTCACCATCTGTCCCGGTTCGACCGACGATAGTAGGTGAGCATGACTTGGGAGTTGTGACTGTTGTTTACTATGAAAATGACCTCCTTTCGAATGAGATTGTTGATGTAACTGTTGTTGCTGCTGGTGATGCTGTTGTTGTACTTGCTGTTGCGCTAATGCGGCAGGTGATTGTGCAGACGGTCCTCGTGACTGAACGTGAGGATCGGCGCTTGTGCGGGAAGCAGGTATCATATCATAGCTTTGTTGTTGCTGTTGTTGTTGTGCTTGTGACTCGAAGTTACTACTGCCGCCAATCATTTCTAGGTTTGTCAAGATATTTCCCAAGCTGTTGTACGCCCCGCTGTTGCCGTTACCACCAGTTCCTTCCTCCTGAAATTCCATCTTCATCATATTGGCATTCCATATGTCCTGAAAACGATCATACAATTCGTAAATTATTTTTTCATAGTAACAAAATATCACCTACAACTATTAAAAGTGTAGTAGTATAGTATAGCGCTGGTAACATAAAGCGCTGCCTTCTGCATACTTTTCAGAAATAGTATAAAAAAACAGCAACTATCTAACTTTTTTTTATGTGAGACAAGGCCTCTCTCCGAAAAGAGTTTATGTGACCGAAAGACGGTATATTATAGATCGGTGGTGGTCAGCCGTTTGTAATACCGGAGGGTGCAAGACTCGAGATTCGATAACACATCTGTGGTGTGGTGTTTCCTCGCACTACCGCTGCGCCATGGGCACCCCCCATAGCAACTATCTAACTGTTGGGAATATTTTGCAATGAAATATGAAGTTTCGAATTTTTTTTTAACGTTACAACCATGGCCGCGAAATTAGAAGAAATGAAAAAGTTGTGCCCCATTTCAGTTTGGAATTGTTGTTGTATATATAGTTCATCGTCCATAATCGGCTTTTTAGACCAACATGATCTACCATAGTGCGAAAAAGAATGGATTATAATAGTGAGGTGTACAGTCTAGGGAGCGGAAAGTAGACTCATATATCACTTAATAGTCCCAAAGAACCTCCGTATGTTTGTGGTAGTTGCATAGCTTTGTAAGTTGTACACAAATAAGTAGTAGTGGAAGCCCAACAAAACTTTGAGAGCAAATTGTTTCGCTAGAGTTATTGATCATTTGAACACGCAACAAGCAGGAATTTTTAATAAACGAATTTTCATTATTCCTAACAAAAGAAGGCATTCGAGAAAATGCGCTTTTGAGTTGTTAAAAGATTGTATCGTTCTGTTATACTACATCGGCCTAGGTAGAACATGTAGTCACTAGAGCAGAGAGTGAAAACTCTGTGGTGAACACAGAAGGATCAGTTTGTAAAACATATAGTAAAAAATCACAGTAAGCTTAGCTTAGCATCTTAATATATAAAAATAACGTCAGTTCACAAGAGATGAGAATGAGTCATTAAAATAAATATCGAAACCTTCTAACTCGTTTCGTTTTACTGCTTACCTGATATCCCATCATCTCCTGATTGTTCATATTCATCATATGCTGCTGCTGCTGCTGTTGCTGTTGTTGTTGAGAATGTTCCTGAGATGACTTGCTTTGTACACCACCTGCTTGTGCCTGCTGAGGATGATGTGGAAGCTGCTGTTGTTGCTGTTGCTGTTGAAGTTGAGATTGTTGTAAATGGTGCGATTGGTGAGGCGATTGGTGTTGCAGTTGCTGCGGAGAAAGAAACCCGGAGGTCGTGGCTACGCCACTAGCCGCACCTACACCGCCACTAGCACCAGCACCGCCAGGGTTATTTTCGTGGATTGCGCTGTAATATTTACTACCAGCACCCTTCATTGCGCTGGCGGATGCAGAAGAAACTTGCGTTTGTCCGGCATTCGCACCACCAACAATTCCACCGGTCTCCACACCTGCGTTCTGGTTGCCCATTTCAGCCATGTTTTGCCAATCGTACGCATTACCCATTTGAGCGTAACCGTAAGGAATGTTTCCAGTATTGCCACCAGAGGGTCCAACACTCGCACCGCCTTCGCCGGCCATTCGATAGCCAACCGTTGAGGGCTGTTGCTGTTGTTCGAGATTACCCGAGGTGCCACCCGTACCACCCCGGGAGCCACCGTGTGCCGACGTGTAGTGCAGGCCGGCCGCACCGGCTGGATTCGTCATGCCAACGAACTGAGATTGCGAGTGATGATGCGGAAGGGCCTGCTGTGATGAATGATGTTGATTTCCTCCATGCTGCTGTTGCTGTTGTTGTTGTTGCAAATGATGGTGATGGTGATGTAGGGCCGCATGATGACCATGCCCAGCGGGACCTATATTCGATCCCGGTGAAACTCCGAGTCCAACACTGTTGTAGTGCATGGCACCTTGCGCCTCGTATGGATTGTAGGGCAAATTCGCCCCGCTGCCACTGTTTGTGTTATTGCCGCCCAACCCGACGCTACTTCCTGCACTGCTCGTCCTCGAGGGGGGCACCACCATACCCATACTAGGCGATGGACGGGGTTCGGTTTTTAGCATTCCCGCAGCAACAGCCATGAGCGGGTTCGTACCATGATGACCTGCCATGACCTGGCCTACGCCGGCGTTTTGCACAGCCGGTTCCTGGTGTACCTTCTCCAATACCTTCATGGTTCCAGATGCCGTGGCTGGGAGCGGACCACCGGCCATCGTACCTGGCAGTTTGGTAGCGACGTGGGGTGATTCACCCATCGAATCGTGTGCTACCATCACTCCGGGAACGATAGATCCGGGAACCTGGGATGTCGGGGCTGCCACTATACCTGCCGGGTGAGCCATTTTTTTATGCTTCGCTAAGTTCGCCGCCGTACGGAATGCTTCGGTGCATCCATCGATCGGACACCGGAAGGCGGCCTCCTCCTCGTGGCAAAGTTTGTGGCGCTTGAGCGACCGCCGAGCGGCGAACAGTTTGTTACAGATGGTGCACTTGTATTTTTTGTCCTATAATTGGCGTAGAGAAATGAAACTGGTGTATTCAATGCAAGCGACCTTACAGTGTATTCTACAGATACATTGATATTCGTTTGAAACTCAACATTTATATAGTCGTTGCATGAATCCAAAAATTCGGCACGCTCGAAGTTGTAAAATCATTATGAATGTATGGTGTAGAATCAAATGAAGATGATGATGATGATGAGTCCAGATGGCCAACCGTTTGCTTTCTTAGTTCGATATCGTCACGTCTGGTAACCCCTTATTTTTTCTTCTAATACATAGCGCAATAACCTTCCACACTGCTGTGAAATTTATCTGAACTGTGTGACGCAAAGGTGGGAAACAATTTATTAACATTCACTTTAAAAATTCGTCGCGCACCCTGTACTATCTTTTGGGACACGTTGAAACAATTGGCTTATGGGACGGACATGAAGATTTTAGTCAAAGAAAAATTTGGTTTGATTGTACGAATTCATAGACGGTTTGCGGCATAATTTGATTCGATTGAGATAGTTTGTAATTAACGGATTACGAACATTTTAATAGCTGTTTTATAGTAACGAACTGTTTATAGATGAGATGACTGAGATATCATTCAGGTTTATCAAGAACTATGTACTCAAATGTTAATTCGTTAACATTTGTTATTTAAAATAGATTCGTCGGGTAGATGCAATGACCTTATTTCAATTTAACATATAAAAAAAATATTTTTTTGAAGAAATACAAACTGATACCATTTCTTCAGGCCCGTGGTGAACGTGCCATTCCATGTACCCACTTACCATTGAGTGCGCTATTTTGATATGTTCTTTGAGGGCTTCCTGCGTGAGGAAGGACGATGCGCAATGCTCGCAGATGATCGATCGGTCCGTGACTGTCTGGTGCACCAGCTGATGTTTATCGTAGTCCTGCTTCAATATGAAAACTTTCGAGCACTGCTCGCACGCAAACCAAATGTCTGAAAATATTTAAAAGGAAACATTTCGATCGAAAAAAACTGCCGTTAGTAATGCGAGTAACACAAAACAGTCAGATATTGTCACACTATATGGAGGCCGTTGATATTGAAGCTATCTTATGAGGGATCGGAAACAATACAATGATTTGCACCAGATGGTAGACTCTAGTTAATCTTTTAGATTAAAACACTGTCAACTAGCTTCGGGGCAGAACCAAAATCTTAACCAAATTTTGGACGGTCGTATTTGACCAGACACCCAGTTTCTACACCTTGAATGAATGACTCTCACGACACAACCTACCGTTTTTGTGGCACTTTAGCATGTGCTGATAGACCTTGAGGTTGGAGTTGAATATTGCACTACAGATCTCGCACGCGATGCTCTCCGTGTGATGGTTCGTCTTCTGGATGTGTCGATCGAGCTGGGCGCCAGTGGCGAACACCAGGTTACATGTTTTGCATATCAATCGGAGCAGTTCTAGGGAGGGAGTACCGAAAATTATATATTATTATTCACTGCTGAAAAACTGAAAACACAGGTTGAAGTGCTTACTTTTGCCCGCGGGTTCCTTGCCCTCCTTCACGACAAAATGATCCTGAACGTGCACCTGAAACTGTTGCGCATTAACAAAGTTCGTTTCGTCGCAGTGCTCGCAGGTCAGAGTGGTATCTGGAAGCTGTGTAAATAAACAAAGAGATCGAGTGAAATGAAGTTACTTCTACTGTTAAAGAGAGGCTATTTATCGGCGGCTACTTACAGGGAAACGTCTCGCACCACCTGGCATCATATTGGAGGAGGCCATAAAAACCCCTCCACCAGCACCAGCACCACCCATCGGATCACCCATCGATCCCGGTCCTAATGGGTGGTGCGCTTGGTGGTGGAGATTGTGGTGTTGCGGATGCCCGGTGTCCAGAAAGCTGCCTTGTGTGGCCAATGGGTCTTGCATGGGCTGAGTTGGAGGTCCACCACCACCTGCCAGTGTTGTAGACCGATGCTGCGGAACCGAGCCAAACTCCAGGTTTTGCCAGCTAAGGTGCTGTTGTTGCAGCTGGTTGTGTTGCTGTTGCTTACTTGTCGATGCAAAACTTATTCCAGGATCATTGAATGCACCCGCTTGGGATCTTGGAGCCATCGTTGAACCACTTCCGCCGAGCATCGCGGACGATAGTAGCGTTGGTGTACCTTCGTCCCGTCCGCCAAGCGATGGAAGGGCCGGTGTCGAACTGCCACCACCCGTCGTGTCAGAAAATTCGTAATTAAACGAAGACATATTGTCGCTGAAGTTGGTACTGCTGTCGCCGAGCGATTTTTCGCTGCTACCGAGGGCCGACTTTTTCAACGCGCCAACGCCACCACCACCGACCTTTAACGAATCGCATGAACCACCACCGATCGTCACTCCGTCGCCAATACCGTGGCTAATGAAGTCGGCACTGGCTGAGGACGCCCGTGACGGATCGCCGGTGGTGGAGGTGGACAGCGTGGCGCTGGTACCGCCAGAAGAGCCACCTGCACCACCACCAGCAGCAGCGGTTGCGGCGGCGGCCTTCCCTTTCGGCAGTCGCTTCTGGGGCTCGATGTGGTGCACGGTTTTCATGTGACGCGCTAGGTGCGATTGATTTTTGTATGCATCTTTGCAGTTGTCCACCGTGCAGCGGAAGGCCCTCTCTTCCGAATGGCAAAGTTTATGGCGTTTGAGCGACCGCTTGGCGGCGAACAGTTTATTGCAGATGTTACACTCGAACTTATTCTCCTATGAATGGAAAAAGTATACATATAAGTACTTTTCATTTAAAATCCACCTCAGAGGATTGTTGTAGAAACATATTCCGGCACTCACCGTCGCCGTTTGTGATGACTTCACATCTTCCGGAACCGATGTATGAGCAAGCTTTATGTGATCCCGAAGGGTTGTTTGCGATAGAAACGACAACCCGCAGTGATCGCAACAGTAGGATTTTTCCACAACGCTGGTACTCGTCTGCTGTAGCAGCATGTTCCTTTCTAAGGATGCCTTTTGTGAGAACACTGTGAAAAAATCGATGAAAGCAGAAAGATATTTAGCACTTGGATCGTGTATAATGGCTAGAGGACACAACGTGTGTGTGACTCACCATTGTTATGCATTCGAGTTACGTGATGGTTCAGTTTCATACTATTACAGAATATTGCACCGCAGATTTCGCACACCACGCCTTCCATCTGATGGTTCGTTTTCTGGATGTGCTTTTCGAGATATTTCTGATTGTTAAAAACGATGCCGCATGTTTTACAGCAGTGTTTGTGGATTTCTAGAACGGATGGTAGAAAAAAACGGATTTCATGTTATATCGCATTCTTCAAGACGAATTAATTCCATCACCACCAATCGTTTGTCGACTCACTTTTACAGTTTTGTTCCGCGACCCGCTTTTGGCTAATAAAATGCCCCTGGACGTGTATCTGATACTGCTGGTTGCGGGTGAACGTTTCGCCACAGTGTTCACAGATGTGAGGTCGATTTTTGTGATAGATTCGATTATGTTCAACGATTTCCTTAAAATAAAAGTTCATTTTAATAACACTCCGAAGGGGAGCTAAAGTGAATAGTTTTAAAACTTACATCCGATGTTACCCCACGTTGCTTCCCACAATCGGGACAGTATCCCGGATGGAGATTAAAGTGGATGACGAGAGATTTTCTTTTCCTATAGCTGTGCGAAAGAGAGGAAATATTCACCTGTTAACTAATTTTGCTCAAACAACCCGTTGATTGCTTGTACCTTTTATCACAAAGTAAGCACTGGTAGATCTGTTCCTTGTTTCTTTCATGCGAAACCATGCTTGAGTCGTTCGTGTCCAGCGTGTTTGTGTCGGACGAAAGCATCAGCGAGGTGTTATTGGTGGACGATTCCTCTTCCGAGAAGATTTCGTTCGAAATGTCGATCGAATCGTCCTCCTTCATCAGCAGCAGGTCGTCGTCATCTTCATCTTTAATTTCCTCGAAGCAGTGATCGTCTGCGATCGAATACGGTGGATCGAAATCAAACTCCTCCTTCTTGATGTAGGTTGCGGGTGGCGAGTGCGACGAGCCGCTGCCGTAGCAGATGGCTGGCAGAGACGTTCGGACGGTAACCGTCGTTAGGGCGGGCCGTTTTCGCACGAATATTCGCTCGTTTTTGTAGATTTTCCACGTCGGAAATATACTCTGCTCGAACATGTTAAATAGCAGCTTGAAATCATGGTTCGCGATCATTCGCACCAGTGCGCGTGTCATCCGGACGTTGCCCAACCACCGGCCAGCACTCGCGAGACGTTGGCCTCCTTTCAACAGGGAACTGCAGGCGGCCGCACTGATATTTGCCCCTAAGCGGACGCTGTCGGTCGGGGGCAGGCCGTCGAATAGATTACCGCGCAATAGCTTCCCCCGTAAGTCCCAGGGCATGAGCGGCGGGTGCGGTTGGGTGCGATGTGGATGCATCATCAGCAACCCATCGCCACCAAGCGATAGGTCCGTACTTCGTATGCTCGTGCCGCCGAGGTCGAGACGGGTTGTGCTGGCCAACCCACCACCGTAGGAAGATGCACTCGTGCGTGCGGTTGCCACTGATGACGCCGATGCAGACGCAGTACCCGCACCACGCGTCTTGAGCAGATTCACTACGATCACATTCTCGATGTTGTTCAACTCTTTGAGTATTGCGGGCTTATATAGGCGTTCCTGGCAATCGTTGTACAGAAACTTGACGTACAGCTTGATTGCCGAGATAAGAAACAGCAGGGCCTGGTATTTATCGTCCGACTGGAGACATTTGAGTGTTTTGATCAGTGCTCTGACCTACGCGCGGGACGCACACAGTTCGGATTGGGACGCATCGTTGCGCAAAAATCGATAGGTAAACATCATGGCGAGGCGCGATCGTCGTGGCCACATATTTGCGATTTGCCCGCCGTGGGGGGAAGCCAGCCGAAGTTACGAAAACGGGGACACAACGGAAGGCGCGAGAAGGTGGCAAGAAAGAGAGAAAAAGAAACGAGTCGTATTAGTTGCTTTCCTATCTGATGCAGCAGACCCAATTTACGGGCCAACAACCACTCGACCACCGATCCGCGTCGGGAGTGGCCAGCCGTTTGGGGCGCTTCGCCATCACTTACTTGTATCTGGAACATATGCGCCCGTGATCGGTGCTGCATTTTCACTTCCATCTGGACAGGGAAAAAGTAAGAAAATTAAAATTTTCTTTGATTGTTTACGAAAATCTTGTTCTTTGACATATTGCTTTTCAGAGTTTTTTCTGGTCTTTTTCTATTTGACAATCTCGCATCACTTCATCGCGCGTTTAAAATGCGATACGTTTATAATGCGTGGTTGGAGTTGACAAGGAACAACAACCAGAAAACCGTTAACCAAATGGTGTGTTACCCAACGAGAAATTTTGGCGTTATTTTGGGGTAAAAGAATTCTCTTCACAACTGTCCGCTCTTCTTTTCAGAATTCTTTTACCCCTTTTTTTGCAGCAGATTTCCTATGCAATCTAGGCGTCAACCGGCTTTTGAAAAGAAGTGTAACTCGGGGTCCACACTACAGCGCGACGTCCCGTCACGAAACGCGACGTCGCCTGACAGGCGGCCGAACTCTATACAAAAAAAATGTCGCACAAATACACGTCGCGACGACGTCGCGATAGCTCTTGTCAAATGTCAATTCGAAACGAAAACAAACCGACAGCTGGACAAAACGTAAACAAACCGAATCACAAACGCGAACAAAACGAGCCAGTTCCAGTTCGGTAGTGAATCAGAGCGGAGGTTAGCAGTGCACAAGTTTCCTGAAAGGGTTAGCGGAAAAGTAAGGTTACGGCAAGACCGCGTGGTCACGCCGAGCTGGAGCTCAGGTCAGACAAATCCTAGCTGCCGCACATCTCGTGCTGTTTGAGTCAATCAAGCGGACCACGAATTCTTGTGTCCTGACAACGGAAGGAATTATCCCTCCCGTGGACGGCGGGTGGACATATGGCTTTTATAGCCGGTCCTAAAGGACGAGCCCCTTCATAGGAGTTCGGACAGAGTCGGTACGCCTCTGATTACGAGTAAGGGAACAAACGTTCGACTTAGCGTAGGAGGATATACCCCGACTCGCATAGCGAAAGAAGAAGAAGAAGAACAAAACGAGCAATATTCTTCACGAAACATCGGATTTTTCGTTTTACTACTTATTTTTAGGCTTCACAAATGTATTTCAGTTATCAAACTCCGTTTTGATTAATATTTTTACCAAGTTTTTTCGGGTGCCGAAACGTAAACAAACTGCTCTTCAACAAGTAGGAGATGACGGAGAAATATATACTTCCTACGGTGGGCCAAAATATCATCGTTGTTTGTTTAAGTTTGTTTTCTCAGTGAATTTCAAATGTGGAAGCGCCAAACTCATTCAGGGTGCATAAAATACGTAGCTAAACAAATATCATGCATTACTACCGCAAAATTTAATAAAAAAATTTTGGCCGAGTTTGCGCCCCAATGTGATACATATTTCCACATTCTCCCCTACCTCTGTCGCGCTTTGCTTGCGCGATTGTTCTGCCGAAACTGGGCTACTTTTGAAACGAGATGTCGCGCTGCAGTGTGGACCCCGAGTCACGTCAAAAGCGTTCTCTTTCGAGGCGTCCCACAAGTATAAAGAGAATTGTTTTACACTTCTTTTCAGAAGTCGGTTTACGCCTAGATTGCATAGGAGATCTGCTGCAAAAGAAGGGGTAAAAGAATTCTGAAAAGAAGAGCGGGCAGTTCTGAAGAGAATTCTTCTACCCCAAAATAACGCCAAAATTTCTCGTTGGGTTACCATGTTTTTCACAACCTTTGGAACAATTTTCGACGGTAAACCTCACAAATTTCTGGTTTTCTACACAAAAAGTACAATTTTTACCTGTGCAACGCTATAACGTTCGTTTTTTTTTTCGCATCTGCTTTAACCTTCAGATCTACAACCGCCTACCTGGGTAAGTTTTGCCCTTTTATTTTGCAATTACTTCGAATTGAACAGCTATATCGACTCGAAATTCCTGGAATGCCTCAAGCAACATGTTCTCTATCATTCTGCCGAAAACCGACCTTTTATTTTTATTCTAAGTATTTTTTTACACCATTTTTCTATTTATACCCCTTAAATCTACAACCGCCTACCCGGGTAAGTCGTACGTTTTGTACGAGAGTTTATATTTTTCTGTACCAAGACCAACCACCAGTAGGTGAAAGGAGGTGCCTCTCTGGTTTTTCTTTTTATATTTATATTGAAAACAATCCAAATTTATCTAAGACACACTTTGAAAGACTGTTTTACTCCTCGAACTCCTCGAACAATTAGTAATGAGATAAACTCGAAGACGATGTACAAATATGCAAATTATGCTACATTTTGGACCACACAACGGCAACGAAAGCATTCTAGGTGAACTTTCATAATTTTCTACACAAAATAATTATTTTTTAATTGCAAGAAAATCATGATGCAACGGCTTGAATTAAATACAAAAGAAACTGTTATCGTTTGAAACAAAACGATCGAATTTATGTATATGAGCTAAGTTTTAAAATGTTAAGGCTTAAATATTAGTTGTAACAATGTATAATGAAGAATTTCCTCCAGATATGCCACTGTATTTACTGAGGAACATGAACATTTCCAAAAGGTAAAATTTAATAGAAAAATATTTCTACATCTTTGAAATTTCAATTTATAGTCAAAAATGTTGAAGGCACCAAGAAGTTACTTCACCAGAAACTTAAGAAGTATAAACAAACACAATAACTTATTGAAAATGTATGGTTTACAGAGTTGGCGATTGTAGATCCATGGGATAAAATATATTTGAATGAAAAAATTACTTACTTATCGAATTTTTAATATTATTATTTGAAAGGGATGTGTTAGAAAACATTCTTAAGTATCATTACTGAAAATTTCAACTCACTACGGCATCTAGAACAAAAGATATTAGCTTTGAAGCACAGCAAAATGCAAACCCCCATACAAAACGTATGGCCTACCCGGGTAGGCGGTCGTATGTTAACGTAGGTATTTTTGGTCGTAGACCTGAAGGTTAAGCAATGGTGTGGATTTTATTCTGTACAGGGACTCCACTTTCCCATCACTATTAATTCTTCAAGTAGCTGAGAGAGGTTAGCTCATAGCATCGTCGTGGCAGTCATGTATAAATACATTTTTGACAACGGCATGTGTGTTATGACGAAAAACAAATGTTGCTCATTTACACAGTGTCCTGTAGTACTCACTAATGAAACAATAACAGCTAGTAAATAGTAAACATAAAAATGGACCAGTGTCCATTGTATTAAAATTTCTTTTATTTTTATAATTGAATTAAAGCGATTTGTTAGTGATGAACCCACCTTGTAAATTGATACTGCTTAAGCTTGTTCGAGACTGTCATTTTCCAATGCGCCAAGAAAAGAGTTTGCGAAAGATTTGGAAATAAACAATCGGGGTTTTGTGAGGTTGCTGAAAGCTGTAGTCGAAAATGGTAATTTAATGTGAGATAAAGAGCAAAAGGATGGGAGTAATATGGTTTCTTGTTGCAGCTTTTCTATTCTTTCTTCAAATCCCTTGTTGGCAAAGATGTCGTTGTCGAGTTGAAAAACGATTTGAGGTAAGTGGAAACGCTCCACTTTGTAGCCGGCATAATTGCACACTCGTATTACAGAAACCATCGAATAATGTGTTACAAGCAAAATCATTCTATACGTTTCTCTTCTGTTGCAGCATCTGCGGAACGCTACACTCCGTAGACCAGTACCTCAATATCAAGCTGACGGACATCAGCGTGACGGATCCGGAGAAATACCCACATATGCTGTCGGTAAAAAACTGCTTCATCCGCGGTTCGGTCGTACGATATGTGCAGCTGCCCGGTGAAGAAGTAGATACCCAGTTACTACAAGACGCGGCACGAAAAGAAGCTGTAACTAGTGTACGATAAGTAAATAACACGATTGGTCACATACCATAAAACAAACGATAAGTTGCGGATAATAAGATGATGACAGATAGTTTTACTAAATTTTAGGGTACCAAATTTTCCAGTAGAAGTTCTTTTGGTCATTCTTTCGTGACAATTATGGCCTACTGTAGTAGGCTACGATACTTACTTTAATGTGAACAATCCATCAGTACTTGTGAAAGTAACAAATATTCTCAATTTGGAGGAAATATTTTAAGCAAAATGTGACTATGGTTTTGGTGATTTTGTTCAAATACAAAAAATCTAGATTAACTCTTTCAAAAACATGGGAAAATCACCAGAAATGCGATAAAAAACATTTAACATACCAATGTGGTTAGTTAGTTTCCAAAAGCATAGTCGAGAAGCATGGGTTTGTTCATCATAACACAATGATAATTCTAAAGAAAACACAGATTTGAGTTGTGTAATATTGTACTACAAACTAGGAATGGTATTATATGTATACCATACCTTGATGTGATAAATGCATGGCATACCATATATTATTGTCATCATGTTTGCAAGCAATTAACAAACAGTTTTGATTTACTCATTTCGCATTGATTCGATTGGCGAAATAATACTTTCCTTTCCATATCTCACAATTGCTCTGTTGGGATTGATTTGTAATAGTTCTACATGCCTTTCCGCTCGTGAAGAAAATGCTCCATAACAACAATAAATAATAATTATTCCTACAATTAAAACTAACCAAAGTCGTTGAAAACCCCATACCGGGGAAATCAAAGTTCCGGTCGTTTTTACAATATTTTAACAAACCAAATTATTCCGGAATTACTGTTCTTTGAACAAATGACATGACCCCTCAGACAGAAACCCACTAACAAAAAAAGCTCAGAGAGACAATTTACTGTGCGCAAACTTGAAACTTTTGAGGCAATTTCCCGTTTTGCGTCCTTTGCGCCGACCGCTTCCGATTGACTAGGATGGGGTTCTGTTACGTAATGGGGCTCCTGGGGTTCACTGTTCGATCTGCGTGGAATTAAAGTAAGAATTCTGCATCAGGTAGAGTTTATCGATGTGCGTAATGCTACCGGCTACGGTTGGCATCATCGAGCCGATGCTGTTATTATTGTGATTGACTAGCTGTTGCTGCGTTTGACCATTGTGCACGCCACCAGAAAGTGTACTGGTTCCCTGACCGCTGGCACCACCTCCTACACCCCCAATGGAAGGGCCCAGCCCGGGGTGGAGATCTAGGTTTTGCAACGACATCGTATCAGAGGTAGCCTCGTCGACGTTATCAAAGCTTTCGTCTAGCGAAATGTCCGAGCTGCACAGGCTTGCGTCTGAGTTATCGGGAAAATCTGAAATAAACGACACAGTTAGCCCGTGTTGAAGAAACATCTCAGTACTTTCCAACGGTCTTACCTGGCGAGTACGGAAGGTTTGGATTTAGCGGCTGGCTGGAAGAACTATATGAACTGTCCAGACCCAGATAGTGGCTGTGGTCGCTACTGGGCGATTCTAGCTTGATTGACTTTTCCTCTTTGTCCGAGTGGTTCTTCTCGCTGTCCCCGCCGTTGGCGTTCGCTTTGGACTTGCGCGAGATCTTCTTCATTTTGGCTCGTTGATTCTGGAACCACACCTGTACTACCCGTACCGAGAGGCCCGTATCCTTGGCTAGTGCCTCGCGAACCTTCCGGCATGGTTTCGGTGACACATCGAACGATGCCTTGAACTGGCGTCGCTGGGCGGAAGTGAGGATCGTTCTCGGTCGCTTGGGCCCTCGTCGACCGTCCCGTGTCCGCAGGCCGTCCTCAAGCAGGTAGTCGTCCCCGTCGGCCCCGTACAGGTGGGCCGCCGGATGGTGCTGCTGGTGGATCCCCGGTGCGCCATGGTGGTGGTGTATGGCAGCTGCTGCCGCCACTGCCGCCGCCGAACCGTAGAAATCCTTCTCCAAGTCGTGCTGGCAGATGAGTTTGCCGGCACGCAGTGAAAATGGTTCGCCTTTCTGCAGTGGCCTATTGCAGGTGTAGCACAGGAAGCAATGCAGATGGTACACGAGGTGTTTGGCGCGCATCACCATTTCGCTCGGGGCGATTCGTTCCCCGCAACCGTAGCAATCGCGCTGGTGCTGCTGCTGCTGGTGACCCGGTGACTGGTGCTGCTGCTGGTGAACGGACGACAATCCAAAGATCCTGAAACGAGGGGGAAGAGCAAATAGCGGCGGCGTTGAGATCAATGGTTTGGCATCAGTTTGTGCCACTATTAGGTGGTTAGGTGGCAGCGGTTATGTGGTACAACCAGAATTTCTACTCCTCCAAACTACCCGTCGAACGAAACCTGTAATACACGGGTCGCTTTTGAGGATTTCGCTGTAGGCCGGATGCCACCCGGGAGGTGAACCTTTCGCCTATGAAGTTTACCGAAAACTGGTTCCACCGGATTGCGAATGAATGGATACACCTTATGGTGACACGAATCTCGCACCCTGGTGTGCACACGAGGGATGGCCACCAACCTACACAATGACTGCTTGTCGAGAGTTATCTACTTTTGTAAATCACCGATTGTGACTATTTCAGCAACAAGTACATTTTACAAGTACAAGTTGCTTTTACACTAAATCCGTGCGCCGGAATATCAGTATACAAAAAAAGTTCTTTGGGGCGCGAACACAAACGAAAAGTACAATAAAATAAGGATAACATAATTACTCTGTTCAAGATTTTTCTTCTCTTTTTTTCTTGTTAGAATTTTTGTGGAGTTTGATTGCTCCAAAAATGAAGTTTGGTGTTTTTTTTCGTTTTTAGTTTGAAATATGTTACTTTAAGAGTAGGTATCACAAGTGCTGAAAGTTATTTAAATCAATTTCTCAAATTCATCATTTTATTTCTATTTCGAGCTTGGAAAATTTGGTTTGGATTTTAGATTATTGTGTTTAAATTCAGATTATTGTCAAAAAAATAGAGTCAAGACCACAATTAGTCGTACGTTTTTCGTACTCTACTTCGTGCCAAATGTAATTGTCTATAATTTTTTATTTCATTAGAGCTTTCAGATTCTTTTCAGAATAATCTTATGATAATAAGATTGTGTACCAACTCATGCAGTACTCCTAGGAGTTTTATGATGACTTTGCATGATGTTATTTCATACAATATATTTGTAACATTCAAATTCTCTCAATTTCATCGGATTTTATTCAAATTTTACAATTACCTTCGGTACCTTTTACCTAATTTGAAGAGCTTCATAAGGGCTTTAATCATCGTTTTGCTATTATTAAAACTAGCTTTTTTTTGCCAACACAAAATCACATTAAAGCTTATCAAATCGGGTGAATGCATTCAAACACGATACCATGAAATTTAAGGTAAAGTTATGACTTCTGTGTCCAGTAAGAGGAATAGAAGTGATGAAAACACATATCTTGTCGTACCTTTTGGAATTGTTGATTACGAAGTCATAATGATTTGCTTTATACGATAAATGTTTTGTAGAGTCTTTTAAACTAACAAAAATATACAATCATTTGCTAAACTTGTATTCAGAGAAGAATACCATCAGCAAGTATTCTTGAATTTAATGGCACTTGGGAACGTTTCAATTAAAATGAAGAATAAATTCCACGGCATTTTTACTTGCTTTTGATGATCGAACTACCCGATAGGGGTAAACCTGAACCGGATTGTATGACTCGAATGGTATCACGTCCGGTAGACAATACCTACCGATAGTAGTCGTCCTTGCAGTAGACCTTGGTGTTTTTGGTGTAGCATGTCTGGCTGAGCTGGATGCGGCAGATGCAGCAGAGAAGGCACTGCTCGTGCCAGAACTGGTCCGGGGAGAGCTTCATGAAGTAGCGATCCTTTATCTTTTGGCCGCATCCTTCGCACAGTTCCTGCGTTTTTTCACTCTTGATCGTGCCAACGATGTCTAAAGGAAAAAGGGAATAGAGAACGAAAAAAGAATCGGTTGATTATGATTGATATGCTGAAACTTTTTATGTTGTTGACTCATAATTTCGTGTCGTTCTCAATAAACAAATACTTCTAATAAGGGTATAGATTGGATGTTGTCTCTACTACTTTGTTGACTACCTGACTTCTCCACTAAAAGATATCATTCAATACAGCCAAAATGGTTTGTAAGTGTCAAATATTGGATACTTTGGTCAAATATTTTTTTCAATTTTAAGAAGAACAACATGCATGGACCCTGCGATTTTGCCATCATTTGTTGATGTTTTGCGCATTTGTTGACTGGGTTTATCTGACTCGCTTCTAAAAATTCCCTTCGGGCAAGTTGTCACCATCGTTCGCGGGTTGGACTTATTCCCTGTCACGAAGACCTCACGAAAACACGAAAAGGGGCGCACAAGGCCTGCGGGCGCACCGGAAACGTGCCGGACGCCATGTCTATGCCGTAACTACGCCTACGCCTAGGTACTTACACACGCCAGCATTTTTGCACACCATCACTTCAGTGACGCAACCACTTTCATTGGTCGACGTTTTGGAAACCGATTTTCCCAACTTTCCCTGCCCGAACGACCACTTCCGGCCGCCCGAGAACAGAGGTTATTGTCGACCCGTTTATGCGGAACTTATTCGAGTATGTTTTGTAGGTGCTCGTTGATTAATCATTGGATTAAACTTTGACATCAATCGTGTGCAGTTCAATCATGCTGAACAAGGTTGAAAGGTTCGATGGGCAACTTTTGCAGTGTATGCATGAACGAATAATAGTGATAATACTGTGCGTGATACTCGACCATCCGTAAAATTTAAGGTTTGGAAAGTTTGAGCTTTAATTAAAGAAATTTCTGCTTATGTCGGCCGAGCGTTTTAAGTCTTATTTGCAAATATTTTATAATATATGTTTTATGTATAACAGGCCGATTTTATGTATCACATTTTAAGTTATTTTATGTGTCATTTTAAATAACACAATTAAATGCTACACAGTTTTTTAAACAAGAAAAAACTTAGATATATTTGATATTGTTCAGGCATTGTTCAAACTACGAGCATTAAATTGATAACTCTTTGCATAAACATGTATTGAGGTTGCCTCACTTTTATTATAATCAGTTGTTCAAACTAAAGCTTTTCAATTATGTATTCTTAAAAATTATACGTAAAGTGTGCGAAATCATGACCTTGAACCATGAAACCATCTCCCTTTTTTCGGAACGAAAAAACTTTCTATTTGTAAAGCAAAAGGGCAAGCCTTAAGGTAGAATTAATTGAAATTGATGGATACGCCAAACAACAAGAGAATACAACAATGTAGTTTCAGAGATAAACGTTTTCAAAATTGTTTTGTTGTCCACATCGTAGGTACAGTAAAATATTTTTTAAATATAACATGAGTGTTGTTATTTTGGTAAGTTTCAGCGTCTCCAACTTGGTAGAAGCCTCAATTGGTATTTGATCATTATTTTAATAATAAGTTGTGCAACATTTTCCCAATGGCCGTATTGAATGGATATGATGTATGAAAATGTGCGCAGGAACACACCTTGGCTTTTCGACTTCATGTTGCCTTTGTTTTGCACAAAACATCAAGGCAGTACAATGATTGAAGCAATTAAAACACAAAACTGCAGAAAAATGCAAATAGCTTTCCTGCTAATCGTTTGGTTTGATTCCTTTCGTTTCACATGTGATTGGATTGGTTTAAGTCATTTGATAGTGATTTGGGTAGCTTGTATGTATGTGGCATACATCACTGCATCCACAACAAATCCCACGCCCCACTAACGAAATCCCTTTGTATGTTTGTACTGGAACGGTGTGTCAGTCGAAGTGGCAACAATTCCAGGCTTTGCAAGTGCATAAACAAATAGTGTCCATCACAGCGAACCCACAAGCAACGAGGGAATGAAGGGATCGTGTTTATGTGTTTCTTTTCGAAAACGGGGACAGCATTTAATAGGCACATGAACTCGCACTTTTGGCTTTCGATGACTTTTCGCTCGACAGAGCCCCCCGAGGGGACAGTGAAAATAAGTGGCCAAAAATGCAATTCTCAAAACCGGACAGCATATTCTACAGCCTCCCAGTACAACCTTCCATTCCCTTCAATGGACCTTCCAATCGCTGGCTTTCACATTTATGACCATACCGTTCAGAGAGGGTGTCATTTATCAACTGGCTGAGTTATGGGCTCAACGTAATTTTTCACTCCAATGTGCTGGAAATGGTTAGAAATATGAACCATTCTAAATGCTGTGGTCTATTTGAATGTTTCGGTAGGGCGGAATGTTCGGATTAGAAATTGCCGAAACAGTGCTATTTTATGTTTAGGCAATGGCAACAATGGTAGTTATAGGGAAGGACCGTGAAATAAAGCTGTAATTTATGATCAAATTTATGTGGCTTTTCTAACACTGAATCTGTTATCTGCTTAGACAGGGGAAATGTTTTTTCCCATAATATAGCAAAATAGGTCCAACAAATGGAGGCTTTTGAGCCACCTCAAGAACAACCTATAATTAAATTAAAACTTAGATTTTGTTAAATTTTTATCTTGTATGTTTATGCCAAGATTTAACGAAATTTCCCTTCTTTGCAATTTGGTCCGATTAATTTTATATCTTTATTTATATATTAACTATCCAGTTTTTTTGAGTTGTTGCATTAAATGAATACCAATGATAAGTAACCCCTGCGAAACAATCCATTTTTAAGTAGGTGGTTGACTGAAAGATTTATGTAATATTTTAAACAAAGGAAATCTGAATAATATCTGCTTAAACCAAATATAGCAAGGATCTTTCTACTATTTCATTATCAATCCGGAAAAACGATCTCCTGCAAATAGGCACATTTTTCGACCGGGGTTGTTCAAATGTTTCAATTCCACAATCGTGCCCCATCAGCCTTTGCTTACCAACATGATGTTGCGCCCGCCCGCGTGCAGTATTTGCCGACGGTGGAAATGCAAACATGTGCACACGGTAAGCACACACCGAGAAATTGCGCTCTCTTATCAGCTGTTAAACAACTTGTTCTCCCTCCGCCCACCATCCTTTCCGGATCGATCGATTTATTTGGTAGGCTGCCGGAGGGCGGCATTATTTGTATTCCTCGGCAAAAGGGGATGGAAATTGGGGCAACCTGGCGGGCTGCTGACTGGATGATGCCAACAATAAATCATCGTGCATAAATCAGACAAAAACGAATACGTCATACGGCCGGGGGAAGACGCAGCAGCGGCGCATACCACTACGGCGTTTCCTGGTCCATCCTGCCATCGAATCGATATCGGTACGATCATATGTTCCAATTCCCGTGTAGTTGTTTTTAGTGATAACGTGTCCGGTAATTGTTTTTTTTTTGCTGTAGGTATTCAGAGAAAATAGATAATCGTTTAGGGCAAACATGTCATGGTATGATAAATCTGGTTCAAAAAGTCAAGCAGTAGTAGTAGTAGTATAGGATACTTATTATTCGTAAATTCACATGCTTACTTACAATAACTAAAATTAGATTGATACTGGTTGCCTCTTTGTTGTAACCTTAATACAATATTACAGGAGTTGCTTTGTACTGAAACATTATGGATATTCATTGTTGAATGGAAAATATAACCTTTGGGAAAAAGGTTTTAAAAACGCTGGTACTATTCATTTGTATTTAAATAGGAAAAGACAATAGATTACGAAAAAAAACATCAATGGAAGAGAAAAGTAACAAAACAAAACGAGCCTATCGACTAACACGAAAACCAAATCTTAAGATATCCGTACCGTGTATCCGTAGTCATGTCTTTTGGTCAGAAACTACAAAGTAAAGTAAATCCACGCGACATACATTTACAAATTGGAGAAAAACGACAAATTGTTTGTTTTTTGTGTCTTTGCTTATGGCGTTTAAGATAGAATTGAATAATTCATGAATCTGTATGACTCTCTGCATCAAATTAATGAGATATTTAAATGAGAGATTCATTAATCTTTAAAGATGACGCTAGATACTTGTTTACTTGGAAATGCATGAATCTTTGACAATTGTCTACATATTCGAATCTCCAAAAAAATTCGCAAATCCGTTCAAACGAACCTCGAATGAAAGATTCATATGAGTCTCGTGGAAAGATTAATAACTCTGTTGGCTGTAGTTAAAATATGGAAATAATAGAAATTTAAACAAATAATTGCAAAACAGATAAAAAAGGGCTTAAAGCTGGAAGAAATTCTTGAAATCAGCGAATAAAGGCAAATTTAACAGATATTTGCATGTTTATTCTTGTTTTGTTCTTATCATAAAACAAAATGAGAAATGTAAATGTAAAATCGATTGTTGGGCTTTAGAAAAACTGCAACAAGTTGGGACTGTTTTGCGGGAAGCATAAAGCAGAATAATAAAATGAAAAGATAGTAAATTAGTCGAAAAATCAAAATTATATGCTAGATTTAATCGACTTTTCGTTGACGATTCGTTAAGAAATGATTATTTGTTGCTTTTAATATGTTGGTAAATTATCACATTAAAGATTGAGAAGTTCTTAAAAACTAAAAATCAGTAAGAAAAACACTAAGGATGATATTAAATTTTGCCATAATTTTAGCAGCCATCCGAATCGACGATGGTCGTTTGATGCTTTAATTCGTCCGATGGAACGGTTCACGGTTTCCAGTAATGCTCACTCGGCAAAACCATTCACTTCTCGAGCGAAACGGCCAATTTTGACCCCACGGGCAATGAGTTCTCGCAGCTCGAGTGGCTCCGAAGATGCTGGAGCAAAGAACAGTGCCTTCCCTTGGGCGGCTTCGCTGGCGTTCGGTTGGACACTTAACAGCTCAAAGCTTTAACCCAGCGAAGCGCAAAATCGATTTGTGGGCACTTGACGGTGCAAGTGATTTTCGGCTTTCTTGGAGACCGGAGACCGGTGGGAGCAGTTACCGTCTGGAGGGAGAAGTTTGTCGGGACAGGACCTCCGGACCGGCGTTGAACAACCCAGCCCAGTGAACCTTTTCGCCCCGGACGCTCGTTCTTATCCGGTTTGTGGTTTTTCAAGTTGAACTTTCAAATCCCCGATCACTGAGGGTTTCAAGATTGGAAGCGAAAATTGAGCGTATGCTGTAAGGTCTGCCGCTTAAGTAAAGTGGTCGAGTAAGCAGAGTAGGTAGAGCGGTATCGAATGTTTAGTCGTGCGTTAGCTTGGTAGTGTGAGGGATTCAACAACGACTTTCCAGCGATTTTGTAATCCACCCCCAATTTCCCATCATAGCCACTCGATTTGGTACCGAGAGGGCATAGGTCTTGGAGTAGAACAGCTAACCAAATCAGCCTGTACTGTGGAGCTCAATAGTCGCTATTTTTTCTTCATCTTCACGCGATTTTCATTGTAAGAAAGTTGAAGGGAAATGCCGAACAAAACCGGATAAAACCATCGGCTCACAAACAAACCAGCGAAAAGTACGAACGGCTACCTTCTGCGGACCTCTCAAGTGCCACCCGAGGGGATGCTCTCGAAAATGGCGTCTTGTAGTCGGATTTTGAATTGATTAAACCGTTTCAACCGTGCACAATCATCGTGTTGCCTTTGTTTATTTGTTTGAGTTTTCGCATGCGCTCTCTTGACTCAGCGCCTGGAGGACATGTTTCCTTCAGGTTGGGAGGTAGCAAGAATCGAATCTCGACCTATGCGGGGATGAAAGAGGAAGTGAGAGAAATACATGTTCAGAAAAACAGGTCGGCAGTGCAAAGTTTTTCAGCAAAGGATGGTCGTCCCCATTTGCTACCTCCCGCCCCCTCGGTTGAGTTTTCGGGTGAACTTTTGGGAAATCAAGCTTAACTTTGGACGGAGCCGGAAATGGGCTTGTTTTCCGAGGGCAAATGTTTTCCAACCATCGAAACCGATCGGGTGTGTTGCGTGTCGTTTCCTTCCGAGGTCGGGTCGATGTAGACGACGCGTGGAATAAATCATATTCGGGTTAAAGTTTGGCTAAAAGTAATCTGTACTGTATGTTTTCCAGTTTCCTTTGGGCAAATTTAAACTACTGGAACGGTGGTAGCTGACGATCATCTTAAAGCGAATCGTAAGCGACCGTTTTTCACCAGTTCTATAGAGACGACTTTTCAATTCGTGTCATTTACGTTGGCAAGATAAGTTTTGCTCTGATCTCAGGACATAGCTTCTGAACTAATATTTCTGAACGTCTGTCAATCAAGGGAATTTACAACATGCAGTTTACAAAATCATTGCGTTATTTTTTTTCAAAATAATTCTCACGTGCCAAGTTCACACTTTCAAAAATCCTGGACCGTCTATTTACGAACGATAATATAACAGCCTAAAACATGAATTTTTATTTACGATTATATAGACACTTAAACATGTTCTGTAAGGGACTTTATCTGGAGTCTTTCAACTTGGAATTTAAATTAGAACGTAGGGGCCTTTCGACGATATTAACATAAAAATCAACACAAAAGATACACTGTAGTGTACATGGTATGGTGGAGCTAATTATTTGGTGTACACTACAATTTTCTAGATTCAAATGTTTTTAAATATACAAAAGAACAAGAATAAGGAATACGGAATAGAAGAAGAATAAATAGAATAGAGAATAAAATGAGGCATAAAACTGTCAAGGAAATTAATGTAAAGAAAAGTGATGCTTTTCGACAATGTTCTTGTATTAAAGTTTCGCGATTTTGATCACACAATTAACTTTCCGAATTTTACGATTATTTTACATACATACGAAACGTTGTTTTGATCAACAAAAATTATCAAAAAAACATTTTTTTAAAGACTAACTTCACCATAAGATTTGAGCATTGTTTGTAAGCAGTCCCTCTATGTTTGTAATTCAGTCCTGCTAATGAGATGCGCACAAATGCATTCTCACGCTTCTGTAACTGTCGGGTTTGGACACCTACCTGTTCTTTCACTGTTGTCGAGCATGCTATTATCCTTTAAATTAGTGTCGGCCGGTTGGGCCGTCGAAGGCAGACCGGTGTTAATGTTGAGATTGTGATAAAACTCCAACATATTTGTTAGTGACTTTCGCTTTAGCGCACTATTCGTTTGCCGCGGAAAACTTCACGATTCTGCTCAATTGCGTCGTTTTTGGACTGTTAAAATAAGATATTCCCTAGCAGTTCGTTATCCAACTGTACATCGCAGCACTTTTTATGCTTTGTATTTGAGCCTTGGTGTCTTAAACTATTGTACAAATTTGTTTGCTAAACATACGGCAACACGTGGCACGGTATAACGGAACACTACACAGTCTCAACTTGGGTCACGACACGACTCTGCACATTTTTCCTAACATCATGCTTTCCACTTTGTCGGGTTGGATTTATAAACTCTGAATCTTTGCAATCTCGCAGTAAAAATTTCAAACACACTGTACAACGTTTCCATACAGGTTTCGTTCGATATCGTAATGCCGGCAATTGCAGGAACAAGCTTTCTCAATGCTTATGTTGTGATGCATCGGATGTTGCGATCCGTTCAAGAAACTCACTACAAACACGTCCGAATTCGACGAGCGACGAAACGCATGTGATCGATCCAACCGCCGACTTCTGCTTGCAGAGAACTCTACGGTCGCTACAGGGAACTTTTGACATTTCATTTTGCCACAAACAAACGAAATTAGCCACGCCTTCTCGGAAAGAAAGAGACGGAGCATGATGTGCGCATGCGCCGCCATTATTGTACGTTGTACCTTCTTCCAAGAGAGAACCCAACAGCTTATTTCAAGAGTTTCGTCGATGAGCATTTTGTATGCTAACATGCACGGTTGTTTGTGTGATGTAAAATCGCGAATATGTACTAGGCGATGTTATTGTAAGAGAAACCTTCAAACGAAACACGACTTGGCGGTTCTTTGGTGCGATGTTTTATCTTGTTAGAATGGCTTCGTTTAAACCTACGCTCGAAAAAATTAGCGAATCCTTGTGCTCCAATCGATCATATGAGAGGCTAAGAAAGAAGCTAGCTTTAACAGCTAACTTTATCAAGCTACTTTAGCTGTAAGGTCAGGAAAACGATTGACGATTTGTTAACGTGTGAACGGCGAAAGAAAAACTGGCGGGAACAAATGAATTTGATTTATTGAAGCGTGTGGACGTCTTCATCTTAAGTGCTTGTTTATAGCTTTCTTGGCTGTTTTCTTTCTATGATTGCTTAGGAAAGTTTGGAAAAGATTGTCGTTAGAGCGTGTACCTTTATTCCCCACTAAATTGTTTTTACCTTTTTTGATATATTTAATTTGAATTACTGTGTGTCACAATGTTTAGCCACTATTGTTTACGCTTTTGTTTTATTTATTTTACATTCCTTCTATCTTTCTGTTTTATTTTAATGACACTGTCGTTGCTCCTGGGTGCCGTATTTGCGTTTTCGTTGTGATGGTGTTGGCCATACAAAAAATGCCATCTAAATTGGACCTATAGTCAGCACAATGTAAATTTTTATATAGAACAATGTACACGTGTTGTACTGGTTGTGTAGGAAAGGACGTTAAAGTTGGTAAAACTCACTCAATTCGTGTTTGAAAAGTGTTGTAATAATAAAGTACATCCAAACTGCAGAAAGAATGCGTTCGAGGAAAACGTCTTGTACATATTACTTTCTTATATCTTATCTTACTTGTAGTTACTTTTGCCAACAACATAGCAAAAAATGTACAAAGTTTTCTTCCACTAAATATTGAGCAATTTCTCGTCTAAAATTATTCCGCTCACGAAAAACCCATTCAGTCGTGAATGCAGATGGAAAGGTTTTTGCATTTTTATCTCCGCTTCGGTTGCCAATATATGAATGTATTTCTTAACATTTCTTTTCCTTTCCCCGTCGCCACCTAGCTTTTTTGTGGAACGCACAACGGTGGAACGGTTTCGTTTGGAGCACTGGTGCTCCTTTAACGGTTAAGTAGAAAAAGAAAACGATTCAGCAGAGTACAAAAAAATATGGCGCCAACGCGTGAGCCAACATTCCGCGCAGGACGATGCTCTCGTTAGTTTTCTTTCCCATTTCGCTCTACCTTTTCGGCCCTCTTGTACGTCGCCCGCACACGGTTTCACAGGGAATGAAACGGCGTCCTGGGAAAACGGTTAACGACAGGCCAGAGATGTTCGGATCACATTCCCTCTCGTGGCAGAGGACATAATCTTTTCTTGGAACCGTTCGCATCACAGCGTCCTATCGCAGCAGCTTCGCGTGATTACTGGTGACGGTTTTTTCCTTATCGTTTATTTCTTCTGCTTGAAATATCCATTGAAGTGAGCGCGTTGGTGGCACCAACATAAAAAGGAAAATTTCATTCACAGCGTTTCCGTTTTCTTTTTTGGGAATAATATTTGAAGTCTTTCGTAACGAATCGTTGTCGCGCATGTTGGTAGGTTGTCGTACTATAAGACCGAAAGAGGACAAATAAAACGTGGAAAGGTATTTGTTGTCATTTATGGTGAACAACGATCAACAATTAACAATGGTTACATTACAACAAATAAAGCTTGGATAGGTGTCCGTTGTATTTTACTAGGAACAATGGTAAACAATCAAAACTGTTTTTTTTTGTAATAAAATATCATGTATGAGAATTATAATTGAACAAGCTGAGATTGTTGTTGTGATTTTCTCCAATTTAGTTTTTATTTTTCCCATTGATTGTAATTTCCCATAGTGCAACGGCGATTTAATTCTATAGGAGTCCGTGAGCCTCACACTTGACTTGAACTTGTGATTTGAACATAAGCGTTTTTGTCTACTCAACACATTTGTCTACCGCTGAAGTTGTTTGAGATCTTCGGTAGCGGATCAAGTGATGGTGTGTATGGAAAAGTTCATTCGTTTGATGCACTTATCGTGTCGGATTCCATACTCCAACACCTTTCGACCGAGATGGCACGAATGTGAAGCGGGTTTCTATTTTAAAAATATCGCACGGCGAAAAAAAAAACCCGTATCGCTCTACTCATTCGCTCCCGCCATTTTCTGAACTTCACATTTTCGATTGCGTGTTTGTAATTTTTTAATAAAGTTCAAACATCGCGATACGCAATGACGGTAACGCCACGAGTGTTGTGACAAGAGCGTTGCTGAATATGACAACGGAAAAATGAAGTGAAAGATGAACAAAAACGTTACAAATCCAGTGAAAATTCTCGAAGGACAAAAGAAAAGCCAAATATGAAACGGTATGCTGGCAATAGCATGACACTTGGCAACTGAGGAAATTAGACAAAAACTGCTTTCTTCTGAAAACTCAAGCTTGTTGTTGGAGATATTTGGTAGGCACATCTTCTTCTTCTTCTTGGCGTAACGACCTTGTTGGTCATGCCTGCCCTGTAAAGGGCTTACGAGACTTTTTTCCCTATGTGTACGTGGATAGTCAGTCCTCTCGTACAGGGGAGGGTCCGGTCTCGGTTGGGATTCGAACCCACGCCGTCGAGGTGGTGAGCCCCGGCGCTCATTCATACAACAAAGGTTAGTACAAGAGTTAAGGTGTACATCAGTAAAGGGAAACATATCGTACCAATTTCTCTTCGAATTCCTTGGCCAGTGATTCCCACTTTAAGGATCAACTTCTCCTCTATTGTGCTAGTCAAAGACGCCAATTCCTAATCTATTGCACTCATGGTTTTGTATGCTCGATTGTTTGTATCTCATTTTGGATTGTATTATTTTAATTTCATGTTGTTCAAAAATCATGCAATGTGCTGGTCAACAAAGCGAAACAATTTTGCTTGTTATGCACATTGCCAATGTTATCCACATTGCAAAGCTGTTGCTTAGTGCTCTTTCAGATTTGTAAACTGTAATTGTAAATGCTGAACTGCTGAAATATAATTTTAACATATCTATAGATATTACTTTTTTTAGGCATCTATTACTCTCAATCACATTTTTTAGGCGTCTACACGGCCATTTTAGGAATAACTGGTCTAGAAGTGTGCAACGACTGTTAATACATTTTACAGCTAAGTAGGACTCCTATTAATGTGAATGTTTATGCTTAATTTGGTTTGCACAACAAAAAAAAGCCATAGATTACACATGAATGACATTTGAATGGACTAAATTTGATGGTATAGAAGTTACATTAAATACTTTATCATACTATGTGTTCCTTTTAAGTTACAATTGGTTTTGACCTATGTTTTGTCAATGATCCTATTTGTAGTATAACTATAATATTTCATCCCCGTTTTTATCTACTTGATTTCTGAATGAATTTCTGTAAACCAAACCTTTTGTTTTAATTATTTTCATCTATGGTCTTTGTTCGGTCGGAATGCCCTGGCTAATCTAAAAGATGATAATTTGCATATCCCAAATAGACCCATGCCGATTTTAATTAGACTTTTTCAATAATCTAAATTAAGATCACCAAAGAGAAAGAGAGAGCGAAAAAAGTAATGCGTGATTGGGTAAAAATTGGAAAACTATGCAAATGGAAAGCAAAAGATCCTTCGAACGCAGCCACGGGTGAAATCAAAAGAAAGCTCCAAATGGGCGTCGGTGATGTTTGAGAAATATTGTATAAATTTTCATTAATTTACCAAAGAAATCTGAGGGCCCTTTGAGGTTGGGACGGGGCAGGGACTTGGCGTCTTATGCTTTACATTCATCGTCGATGTGGCCCGCTTTGCAACTCATGGTTGGGGATTTGCGAAAGCTTTTCTTTTCATCGATGCTAGTTTGAAATGTGTGTGCGGTTTTTCCTTTCTTCACCGGATTCACTCTTGCATAGCAAAACATTCCTTCGCCGCCCGTTCGTCATTGGTAAGTTATTCCGGCTGCCTTAGGGGTTGAACCGTCTTTGCGGGGTAAAGACATTCCAGCTGCTGCAGCCGTTTTATCCGGTGACGCCGTCAAATCGTGTCAAACGTCCATAAATATTCATCGAGTGTCAATATTAGATCGGCCCTTTAGACTTCCCTTTTTTGAGGTGCCAAAAGCGCATCAAAGTCACCGGGGAAGGGAGCAACATTTTAATGTCATTCGGTGCACGGGAGTGTTACATTTCTAAAGCTGATGTTTGCGGTGCGTGGCGTTAGTGTGGATTTCTTATTTTAATTAATTTTCCCGTTCGTTGTTACTTTACCCAGATCGATCGACTTCTGACGGTTTGGTCTTGTTATTACGCCCATTTAATCCCGAAGGGAATCCGAGATGAAAGAAGTCTATGGACCTTCGTAGTAAACAGCTCAATTTATTTCTGAAACAGAAGAGCGCAGTATACATCCTGCAAGCTGTGGTCAACAATATTTTGTGCTATAAGATGACAGGAAAAAACACATTTTCTATTCAATACTCTATTACGGATATGACAGGGATACAAAATGCAAATTTCTTTTCAAATTTGCCTATTTGTATCACCTTTTTACATATTTTCCATTCACACAAAAAACGGACTGATTGAATTGTTTTTTTTATCTCATTCCTGTTGACGATAATGTTGTACAAAACCATGAAACCTTTAAATTTTATCAAGACAACATAAACTTAACGTAAACTTTAAATTTGATATCGAAAGATAAACAGAAACTAAATGTATTTTTTCTTTTGCTTTCGCTTAATGGTTTTCATATACAACCGAGTAGAAGATAATTAATGAAACTTCAAATATTCGTGGTTTCGGGTGCGGTTTTGTTGCGCAAAAAATGTGAAGTAATTATTCCCATGGGTTCAGAAAATGATGCAAAGTGTTGATAATCTAGGTGGTTTTTTTCTTGTGCGAATCTTTTCAACATTATTATGCCTTTGGAAATACCATTGCAAGAAAGAATTTACAAAAGAATCTTCCAGAAGAATCCTTTTCTGACTCTTTGGGCGATATTGTGCTGGCGTTTGTTCAAATCTGTACTCCAGCTGTCGGTTGATCCGAAAAAGGGAGAAAAGCGTGAAAGAGGTGTTTATTTTTCCACATTAACTTGTAATTAGTTAACTTTTTTGTTTTATTTCCTCAATCATGCAAGAATGAAAGAAAAAAAAGTGATTGGAAAATACTTATCCAACCAAACAAGCCGAAGGAGAATTTTTTTCTTCTCGCTCAAACTTCGCTTCGAACGTTTGGCAAACCTCATCCGTGGGCAGCTCTCGAGTGCAGCGTCAATCATCCGGAAATTCGGTCTGCTGCACTGCCACTCGTTGAAAATTGCACATCCCTTTTCCTTGGCAGCTTGCGAAAGGTTCGGCAGGGACGGCATGGGGTGTAAAGGGTAATTTTTTTTTTGGCCATTCAAGCCGCTCTCTTAGCGCATCGTTGGACGTTGTATAAATACGTTGTCATAAGTCGTCAAACAATCGCCACTTGAACCGGATCACCCTTACCGGTTGGCTGTGTGTTTGTGCATGGAGCGTGCAAATGCTGGAACATCTGTATCAGCGGTAACGACATCTTAATGCAAGGGATAGTGAGTGGTAGGAAAATTAACAGAAATAAAAGGATGCGGGCAAACAAACTTAGCTGCTCGTCCTCGTATTTTGTAAAACTTTCAAGCGATGAATAAAAATCATTTAGACACGATGGACGAAAAAAAGAAGGGAGAGGTTGGATAAACGAAGGCAAGGATACATCCGAAATTGATTCTTCAATTGCTGCCTGAGTGGCTATTTACACGCTGCCGCTGGGAGGAGGAGTGAGTTTTCACTCAACCCTATGTCATTCGAAAATTGAAACCAAAAAAGTGAAAGGCAATACCATCCGAACATATTTAAATGGTGCTGTGAAAAACGGCACACAAGCTAGTCGCGAGCGTGCTGTGAAACTCCTGTCCTTAAAAAATAGTGGTCCCTCAAAACCGAACGACGGGGAAACGGCCACCAAGTGTGGTGTCTTGAAGTGAATTAAAGTGTCGGATCGGTTACCTGGCCGGCTGCAGTTTTTCATTTGTTTACCTCAGTATAAGCTTGTGTGTGTGTGTGGAACCCTTTCATTTTATTTCTTATGCCGCTGTTCATACGCTATTTTCCGAGATATAGGACACTTTTTACCAGTTTGTTGTTTGTCAAATTAGCTCGCTCCCTATCTACTCTTTCAACTGCAATCACCCCGGTAGTTAGTGAGGTACGCTTTTTTCGTTATGAACAATCCTTCATAAGTGGTACTTCCGTGGTAAAATAGCACTCACCGCCCAATCCCTGCCATTATTACAATTTGCCCCCGAGCGACGAGGACTATCGGTTTCACATTGAACAACGCAACACACCGACACGTTAACTGCCAAACAACGGGTGATTGTTTTTTCCACGTTTGCGGTGCTAATTAACATTTAGCATGTTGGGAGGCAGGATAAAGAGAAGACAGTAGCAGGGCTGAATATACCTTCGAATGATTCTTGATGCTTCAAGTGGCTTGTTACTTTGTTTCGCCACACACCACGAGTAGTTTGAATCTACGGGATATGAAAGGGATGGCTAAAGTTCTTGTGGTTTTTACTGTATTAAGAAAAATATGGCCTGCAGGTAGGTTTATTCAAATTTGTTTATTTTAATGGATGCCAATGGATTAACTCCTGCGAACAATACCAGAATCAAGCAGTCCATTCTTTACTATTGTTGCCAAATCAGCGAATGATGTAATGAAATATAATAAGACCGAGCGACCCGTAGCTAGTAGACAAGAGCGGGTGAGACAGGCGATCTGCGCACCTGGCACAATTCAAATTTTTTATCAGTGAGAATTTTTTGTTTCTAGCTAACTTTAAAGAAGTGAATGTTTTGCCAAAGTTGTAAGTTTTTTAGTTGACTTCATCTTATGACAAAATTATTATTTGATTATGACTAAATTATTATTTTACTATTTATGTGTTTGTATAATTGATTTACCTTTTGTCCGATTTAATATGGATTAGTTATGCTAAATTGCTTGTCTAAGGATGTAATTTTTTCTCACCATCTTTTAGCATAGAACACGTGAAGAGCAAATTTGGTGAATTCTTAAACTTACTTTGACAGATGTATATTTTGTTTAACAAATCTGTTTATCACAAACCAATACACACTGATCCTTTTTTTCTTTATTATAAGTCAGTTTTTCTTAAAAGGTGATTGTGTCCATCGCATGGGCAGTGGTAATTTAGCAGTTTCTTTTAATTTTTTAACTACTTTATTTTACACAATGGTGTTCTTTATGATCTTGTTTTGTGTTTTTGCATGTTCAATTAGAGTTTTTTACTTGTTTTAATTAGCTCTTCTTTCTTTCCTTGTATCCCATAGTAAAAATATTATAGTATTTAAAGAAAGATACCCATACCTTTGAAAGTGCTTATGCAAACGATAAAATGGTTCAATCATAGAATTTCTGGTAACTTTGAGCAGAGGCGGATCTACCTATGAGCGGACTGAGCGGCCGCGGGGGGCCCCGAGCTTAAGGGGGCCCCGTGATGAAAACCCCAGATCTCAAAAGTAACTACCGATTTTATTTATTCTAGCATTGGTATACATACTTTGATCATAGTTAGTACAGATGTATTTTGATATTGCTTAACCATTGTTAATTTTCACCTAAACCTTGCCAGAATATGTTTTCATGAATCTTCTTTCTCATCTAATAATGACCGTTTGACTTAAAATGCTCTCAATTCACGGTCCATCAACAAAAGTCTGCATTGTTACCCTTTTAAACTGTTTTCGTCATCGCTGTCAAAATTGATAAAATGATTTGATAATTTGAGAGCGATTTAAAACACCCCATTGTGATTTAGCACACATAAAAAACATCTGTGAACAGTAATCTACATTTGCATTTACTTAAAAAAAGATAAACATGACATTTATCGCAAAAAAATAATAAAATGATTAATTTTCAATAGGTCTGTTTCATTATGGATGAAAACGAAACAGAACGAAAGGAATTTTATTAACTTGTTCAGAATGCTTAATTCAGAGTAATTATTTTCAGATAATGAAGATCTAATATCTGATTTCATAAAATAAGCAAATTTTTCGAAAGGAAATGTAAGTTACCTATCACATTATATTGTTGAATTTATTTATTTATTTTAGATAGTTTTAATTAATATTTACTATAAGATATGTGACGAAGTTATGCATAGTAGCGAAACGATTTGTAGAATTATACCTATCAAAAATCATGGAGGTTATATCCTGAAAATATGTATAAAGGATTGCTAGCTGATGTAAAAAATAAGTCCAATTTTGGCCATAAGTATAGAAACACTTAGAGCAATGGCAATGTCTGGAGGGCCCCGTTTTTCCAACCGCTTGGGGCCCCCGAACGGATTGATCCGCTTCTGACTTTGAGAGACAGTTGAGTTGTATAAACCAATTCAATATATGAAAATGAAATGAAATAATAATAATTTTAATCTAGTTTAATATTTATTCACCACCGAAAGGATTTTATTTGCTTTCCATACTCATGATGGACAAAATAAAAAAATTAAACAAACGCTCTGTCGAAACGATCGCGATCTATTTTTATTACAAAAATTTGTAAAAAAATAATAATTCATGAGAAACACTATCATGAGAATTTACAGTTGTAATTTACGATTGAATCAAACCCACATGTGCTCCCTAAACAATCTCATTTTAGTCGATCAATACAGAACAGTTCACCCATTCTCGCATATCTCACGGATCAACACCTTCCAAAAAAGGTGATTGCGCCTCCGATAGTTCGTTCTGGGAAAGGTCCTTCCCGTTAGCGGACGCGGTCCCCGGAAACCCCGTGGGTTCGTTTGCACCGACCGGAAAATGTGTTCCCGAACCGGCGCCGATAAAATCGTAAACAAAGGCGCACGTTCCGGGCACAGTTTTAATTTCACACATTCCCGACTTCATTATTTAATATTCATCGATCCTGCGGCGGCAGCGTCCAATGAGTCGTCCACCCTCTAAACGGGCGCACTCGGTGCAGGCTTTCCTCAAAGTCGCCTGCCGACTATTAGCGATCCCCGGAAGAACCTCGGCGCGCCAATGCAACAAATACCTGACGAAACCGGGGATTCGCAAACCGATCCCTTTGATTCGAGGGGGTGAATCTCGGGACGGGGAAGGGTGCAACAATTTGCTACAACCTTTTCCGTGCCGAGGCCTTAGGGTGCCGGAAAACGGACGCCCCCTTATTGGCCCGGACACGTGACTTGATGCCGGATTTGGGCCGTAAACCGTAAACAGTAGAATTAATACATATCGTTGGCGCACGACTACAAACAGTTTAACGGATGAGCAGCGGAGTGTTGTTTTCGGCGTCGTAGTAGGGGTTTATCGGCGAGGGAAAATCTTTGTTCAATCCAAGATATGGCGATGAACAGGAAAGGGGAAAAGGTTGCGACTGTTCCATAACACACGTTGTATGTTACTGTAAACTTTCGAAACACAGGGAAAAAAGCAAGATTGACAAGAACAGATTAAAAATGAAATAAATCCAGCAGGTTTTGAGCAATAGATTAACGATGATGGAACGATCATCTCTTCTCCTTCCTTTTCGAACAGCCACTGATCATACTTGTTTATTTTTCCATAGAGACCATTCGAACGATTCGTTTAAAACGCTCGGGAGCGTGCTTGGTCACGTGTAGAGCCCTCGTACCTGTTGGCACGTGGCCAGGAGTTGGAGAATGTTTCAAAGAAGCTGCTTTTTCCCTCATCCACATCAGAACAGGGATGTTTTCCAATCTTTGATGCTTGACTGGACACAATTGCCTCGCTACGATACCACATCTATCAAAACACGCTTCCCATGGACATTGTGCATCAGAGAAAAGGAAACGGGTTGAGTGGATGCTGGAAGGATACCTGCAACTGTTGAAGAATCTCATGGGGAATCTTGTAGTTCAAAGCAGTTTTAGAATGTTCTTTTTAGTGGCAAAGGAAACCTTTCGCATCCGTTTGTTTCTAATGATTATGTCCAATTTACGTTTGGTTTAGGTTCATGTCTCATCAAATATAATACTAATTCAACTTATTTTATATTTATATTTTTATTGCGGACCCATAAGAATTGTACAATCATGTTCATTGATATTTAGTAATCAGTAAATATATTTTAGCATCATAAAACATAAAGGGTGATTTATTTTTAAAACACTCGAACTACGAGATTTCATTTGATTGTTTAAAACGCTTTTGTTATATCCAAAGAATATACAAGGATACGTATTCCCATAAGCAAACGTTTTTGCTAGTTATTACACTCAGCTCGAATACCTTATGTTAATACGATTGAAATAACATATTTTTCCGTTTTTTGTTTGTTGTTACATTTCACCTAGTAAACATTTCATTCCACTGAAAACTGTGCTAGGAATGGAGATGAATGCATGGTTGGTCACTTTACTTTTTTATTTTTATGATTAATATGATCGGAGAAGTAAACAAAGTATGGAAGATTGACTATTGAGCCTTTAGATTGATCTAAACGTATGGGTTGTATGACAAATATTGACTGTGTACTGCTATATGTGATAGCTCAAGTATAATTTCTTTGAACGGTAACAGAAAATAAATCTACTTAAATTTACGCATACAGCATGTTGTAAGTGATTTAATATTGTTTTGTTGAGTATAAAATTAAATCTCACGATATTGAAACGTACAAGATGTTGGA
Organism: Anopheles ziemanni; assembly: GCF_943734765.1. Classification (NCBI taxonomy): domain Eukaryota; kingdom Metazoa; phylum Arthropoda; class Insecta; order Diptera; family Culicidae; genus Anopheles; species Anopheles ziemanni. The sequence continues at coordinate 52,579,386 of NC_080705.1, forward strand.
CCGTTTGAATGAAATGTTAAATGAATGATTCATTTAACAAAGAAAAGAAACCCGAAATCATATGTCCTTGCAATATTGTTTAAGTCTTATTCATATTGAAATACAGCATGTTCTAATAATTCTTCTAAACATGTTGCTGTAATTTTTAGATGCAGCAACACCGTAATATAACCTTCCTTAAGCAATTGATTATTATTCATTACCTATTGGCGTGCTGCAAGCATTCAATATCTTCTCGACGGGTTAAGTCTTTTACCACGATAATTAATTTATTGATTGAAGCATCTTCTTTTGTACCGTCGTTAACATAGCCATATTTCTTTTTTCCCTAATGAAATCCTTCTTTTGGGAAGGAAAATCTTACTCCAACCCGATCTGGCCGCATGCGAACGATTACCACGTCGTCGTCGTAGCGACCGTGCAGCACTTCTTCTTTCCCACAGCCCTTTTTCAATCACCTTCCACTGAACGTTGCCATCGGGCATCGGGGTTTTGATGTGCAGGGGCGTGCGCCACGATACCCTGCCCGCCGGGTGTGTGGTCACGTGCCGGTAAGCACTGTTTCCGGGGATAACATCCTAATCTCTGGAGTGTGCTGATGACTTTATAATATTTTTCACGTTACAATTTCACCTCGCCGTCTGATCCCTTCGTCTGATCGAGGCGGTTGATATCCGGAGGCTGGTTTTATTGAATATTAATAGCAGCGATGGGAGGGAAGGAATTGGGAAAGAGTCATGTCGTTGGTCGGGCAATTTCCAGTCTCCCGGAAGACACTTGCCGCAGGTTGTTTGCACGGTGACAGTGCACGGTTTCGGCGTGTGTTTTCGGTCGGCGAATATCCCTCGGCACAACGGATCTCGTTTCCGTTTGGCTACGTATGGAACGATACGCTTTGTGGATCGTTTGAAATGGGCGCGAAACGGGAGCATTTATTTCGCCATTTTGCGGCCGCGGCGTTAAATACGTCGTTAATCCAACGGCGGCACGATTAACTTCGATGCGCCTTCTGAGTCGGGGGTTGAAATAGGTTCATCTCTTTTGGATGGGCTTCTTTTCGCTGAAATCTACGCGGGGTTAGTTGTTAAATATTTTCTTCATCGGTTCAAGAAGCCACAAGTTACAGTACAGTGTGCTTTGAAGAAGTAATCTCACGTACTTTTAAATTAAATTTATTTGATTTGGTGTCACAAAATAGTTTTTGCTCAGCTTAATGTGACACTAGAACTAAATTCACACATTATTCATTTTAACGTAAAACTGCAAACTCCAAAGTGTTCCAGAATTATCACACACACTGTAGCGACAACTTTCGCGCCTTTGACTATTGTTCCAGCAATCGTGGTTCACATTAATCCATCGGTTCATCGGTGCCCTCGTAAACTAACCGCCGCTGAGCCCTTTGGCTGCGATAAAACTGGGTGGATTAAATTAGGTTAAATTAGACATCAACCGGCATCCGACCGATGGATTCCGTACCGTCGATCAGCCGTCGTGTATTTATATTTCCCTTCGGTGCGGTTTGCGTGGCTCGTCGTTCGCTGCACGGGTCGGGTTGGGAAAATTAATGTGAAAAATATTAAAATCATTTCGCACGTACGGTTGGTGCGAGTGTTTTGCGTGTGAACCGCCAGAAGACGAGAACGACGGGAAGACGCCGATAAAGATCATTATGGAGCTCGTTTGGTGCTGCTTCGTTTATGGAACCGGAGGTGCGCTGGTTAATGTAGCAACGCGGAAGTAAATCCCGGCCACGTTTGATGCTGGGGATGGTGGCGATATTTTGCGCTTATTTTATGGCAAGTGAAGCATAAATCAAAGCTCTTCGAGAGTTTTGTGCGAGAAGACGAGAAATATGGCTTAGGGAAGTAGTAACCTGAATGATGAAATGTTATAAAGAATAAATATTTTGAGGGTAATTTCGTACCTATATCTGAGAAGCTATGAACTTAGCTTAAATGAACAATAAAAAATTTCATTATAAAAAAACTAAAGTAGTTTGAAGTGACAAATTGGAAATTAAAGCCACCACCATGGCCAACAAGCTTAATAGACCACTAATCGAACAATCTGCTATATTCTACTAAACTTTAGAAGATATCTACTGTATTCGTCTGAAGTCTAGTAGAACACAGCACTGTATTTCATCAGTACTCTATTTTACTTTGTTCTGTTTGAACCTTGCATCGACTTGTGATCTTCAATATCTATATTACTTTTCATTCAATCTTCGTTTATGTACGCAAACTTTATACGATATTTAATTTGATCCATCGTTTAATGAGATATAAACCGAAGAAAAAGAACACTTAGAAACACTTTCGCTTCTAACACCAGCTGTCAATTCGGTAAAGAATAAGAAAGATAAGTGGTAAGCCAAAAAGGGATCTTCACAGATCAGCTGCCGGGTCGGCTGATCGAGAGGATCGATGACCCTTGGTGTCGGTCGTCGAAGCTGGAAGGTTTTAAATAGGGCGTGTTTCGGTGCGTTAAGTGGACAGCGCTAAGAAAATACAGTTAATAAATATATATTGTTTTGGTTCACGCTACACCAGCGGTTTCAAATGAATTTCTGTTTATTATTATTCTTTGCGTACGTTAGAACGGGTTCTATCGATGGTGATATGAAATGCTAATGATGCATTTTGTTAGCTTACGAGGATGGACACATTTCATTTAGAATTATGTTTGTATTATTATATGTCACAAGCTGATCCAACGAACTTCGCCTCGTCCAATTTTAATAATACGCTAATATTGAAATAACAGATAATTGGAACTCAAAGGAAGCCCCTTATGTTCGGTGTTGTCGATACATATCAATAACAGATCCATCTTTATGACACGGCATATCAGGCAAATCCAAAGAATGTTCTAAAATTCTGCTAAACGATTCTTGACTTCGTCTTCACGTGTTGTAACAATTACACAATTTATATGAGTGCAATGGTCCAATGGCATCAGTTTTTTAAAGGCAGCTAAAACTGCACGCGCACTTGACCAATCGTAGTTTCGATACTATGTGGCAAAGTTCAGGTATAGATTTGAAATGAGTTCAATTTTCGATGAAGCGTAGCAGGGGGAATTTGTTCATTTCTAATTCCTAGGTGTCCTAGTGCAGGAACACTCACGTTACAATTCACGATCCAGTACAGATTCTGATTTTCATTTGTAATATTTGAACTTTTCGTTTTTTCTAATTTTTTTTCATCCCAGAAGAAAGAATTGAACCCACAACATAGTTAAGATTGAGTGTCTTAGTTTTAGTAGTAAATTGTATATTTGATTTTGTTATATGGAAAAATGCCGTTTATACAATTCTTCTCATTTTCTAGATTTCCTTAGGGAATTTCCCTTTTTTTTCTAACTCTTCCTTGGTTACAAAGAAACATCATCGCAAAAAATCTTCAAGATTGGCTCAGCTGATTTTAAATATTAGCGTTACAAACAAACATTAGCTTTAATATGATTTTTAGTATGGGAAGAGCCATTTTTAGAGTTTTCTAGTTTTCTTCCTTTTTCTTAGAAATTTAAAAAAATATTCGCTCTTATAAATCTTTAATTGAGTCATAAGAAGCCAACCACCAGAAGACTTCGTATGAATTAGTTCAGTTGTTGTTCAGTGTTCGTTATAAATAGTGAACTTTTTTGTGGAAAAAGCCGTTTTTACAATTATTGAATTTTCCAGCTTTTCTTGCGAATTTTCAAATTTTCTTTTTTTTTTACCTTTCTAGAGTGAAAAGCAACAAATCACACAAATATTGGTAGTACCAATCGTCAAGATTCCAGCCGATTTTGAGTTTTAGCATTCATTTTTATAGATATAGATAATTAATTTTATGGGTAAAAGCCTTTTATCGTAAATTTTCGTTTTTCTTAAACCTTAACTAGACCAAAACGAATATACCATAAGAAGACTTCGTTGTGATAAATCCAACCGTTTTCTAGTTTTCGTTAGGGAAGGTAATTTTTTTTTTATATGGAAAAAATCCGTTTTTACTGAATTTTCCAACTTTCCGGGTTTTCCTTGGGAATTTTCAAATTCACGTTTTTCCTAAACCTTACTTAGATAAAAAGGAACAAATCACAGGAAGACGTCATCAAGAATGGTCCAGCCGATTTTGAGTTTTAGCATTAATCAAACAAACAAACATTCATTTTTATAGATATAGAGGTTTATTTATTTTATAATTATTCTCACACGAGATACAATTGTATGTATGTCATCAAAATTCGTGTTTTTTGAGTCAAGCCAACATTGTTTATTTGTAGAAGAGGAAAAGGAGGAAAAACCAAAGGGAATGCATATTGGGAGTGAGGGCATTCGGTTTAGAGACCAAGAATGCTACGAAATTGATACTCATTAAGTACTTTTGCCAATATTGAAATTGCATGTTGTTTAAGAACACTTCTACTGTCACCCCACGATATGTACAGTGTGAAGGTAAAAGAAGTGTGGGATAAGATTGAGCACTTAAACTGTGACCATTCGATTTATCGACCCCAAATAATACGAAAATGATACCCATATGGTATTTTAACCATTTTTGAGCTAGTGGGTAGGATGAGAACTTCCCTTACCCCTTCCTCTAGAATCCATCTAGAGTCTAGATGGATGAAATGATATCAACTGATAGCTACATGTTCAAAGAGTAGGTGTATCAAATTTAGTAAAACGCCATTCCATAATTGTTGAATTATTATTATTTTTCAACATTTCAACGGATAGTTGTTGGGAAGGGGGAAAGGGAAAGAGGACATTCGACAGGATAAAAAATCTCCAAAAAATTAGCTACACTCCAACCAAGTTTGGTACAGATAGACTTAGTAGATTTTGCGTTGCATACATGGGATAAGGATTAACGCTTTTCGTTTTGAGCATTGCTAATGTTTTACTGAAGAGGAGGAGGGTAGAGGGAGTCTGAGGTAAGATTGAACATTAAGAGTGAGGCCGTTCGATTTTGAGACCATAAATAACTCAAAATTGATACCCATATTGCATTTTTACCACTTTTGGGGTTGGGGATTTGTTAAATTTTAGACATAAGCGAAAGAAGGCAATTGAAACTATAAAGCTGTTATTTTAAATATATATCATTATATTTTTAAAAGATTTAAAATTAACTAGTTTCTCTTCATTAAGTATAATACATTTCAATTTTCAATCTTTAATAAGCTTAGAACTGACCATTTATTAGTTTATCAACCACGATACAAGAGTCTGACAAATACGCAACGATGTGCACAATTGACGAACGCATCTCGACGCATCATCTACGACTGCATTATTAGAATGGAATGCACAAAACCGTTTGAAATCGAATCCCATCGTCCTCGATCCTGTTTGCTACCCGGGCCACCGAGTTTGATGTAGTGTAGTGCCTTTTTTGGTCTTTCTCTGCCCACTATTCGTGTTGAAGAAGGGTGAGATAGAAAAAAGGACCGTCGAATCGTGGACCAAATGGTGCATTTTCCCTCGTTTGACGCAATGATTGGGGTTTGGTCGCGGATTGCCAAATTCCGTCGCTGCCAAAGTATAGCCGAAGCGCACCCGGGCAGTTCGGTGTTTGCAACGGCCGAAGGACGCTGTGGACGGGAGTATTTGCTGGCAAACTTAAAAAAAACTCGTCTTTGCCAAACGATGTCCGTAGGGGTTCGTAGCGTCTGTAAAGCGGATCGTTGGTCGAACCCATAGCCATCGTCGATCACCATCGGCGGATGCTTCCGGGTACGGTAAAAGGTTGAGCAAAAACAGGAAAATTTAATTTTCCCGGAAACCTTCTGGAAGGATATTTGGTTTTTATTGTTGTTGCACAGGCTCGGAAAAGCGTGTTTTAGTCTCGGTGTTTCTTTTTCTCCTGTTTTCGAACCGGGATGGGTTCCGAATGTATCCTTCCGAGCGGTTTGTGGATCGTGCATCATCAAAAGGACCGAATGGACCGACAGACGGTATCATCCTCCCGGCTTCCGGGCAAACGATGGCATCATCGTTCATTGCGGGCCAACGTTTTTGCAGTGCACAAGACGTCCGGACAGGAGCCCATACGTTTCGTATGAAGTACGCACTTAAGTATGCTTCGTTGATGGGCGCGTCGAATCGTAGATGAGCGCCTTTTTTTGACCGCCCGGGAGTAAACGTGCCAACAAAAAAGTCATGAAAGATATAAATAGAATCGTATCGACGCGATATAGGCGAACGTGGCTGCTCGTTTCGCCTGCTAACGCACAAATGAGCATCAGAAGGACTTATAAGAGGTGGTGCTGAAATAAATTGCAGCAAAAAATTAGCAACATCCATCGTCGATGGAAGCGCAGATCCATACGTCCCCATGTTATGGTGTTTAGAACTGGCATTGACTTCTGGTGCGTTCCCGGTACTTTGGGCTAAAGCAGAAGGGTTTTTTTTAATGATTCTAGCTGCACTCTGATAGGCTGCAATTTTGAGATGAAATATACAGACGTGTGTAATTGCCAAAGTTGGAACTTAATGACGAATGAGGAAGCTCATTTCGATAATAATGACGAATATTCCACGAGAGGAGTAATTTTATGCCTTTTGTGAAAAAGAATTGCATATAGGTCTATCTTCTTAATGCTACTTAAAAGTCCTATAGAATAAAATGAATGGTAATAATTTTAGGTATTGCTAAAACAGATCATAACAAACCATACAGAACATACAGCAATAACGCCATTGGCTGCTAGAAAGGAAAAGGTTAAGAATTTCAAGTAAGAAAGAATACCAAATTACTCGCACACGAAGATCAACATGAAAAGGGTATAGTGTATGTTGAAAAGTATTTTCAACCGAAACAACTTGGACTTTCAGTACACTTGCACGAGTGAACTAAAATTCTCGTGCCCTTTATTTCTCTTAAACGCAATGTTACGCAAAACGTAATGTTTACAATGAAATGACTGGCTGTCTTGGTTTTTAACGGCATTTGTGCACCGTGGCATCGAAGGTTCTGTTTCTTTTATTTGAATACTATTCAATTCGTTGAAAATGTCGAAGCATGTCATCGGTCGTATTATTCTAGGCCAGGTCATTTGTAACTATTGATAAAAAGATGAATTTTTGATGTTTTATTACATTGGGAACGTCTAAAGAATACAAACGAAGAAAATGTTTCCAAAAGGAGAAGGCAAGTCCACAGGCTAGCGATTCAATATAGGGTTATCTCAACATATGCCAAAAACCTCCACTTTGATCCACGAAACAAGGCTATTTTTTATTGTACCAACTAAAGCTATCGTGTAGTACAGCCTTTAAGAAGTGAGAGTTCGCCTGAGTCTGCTTGATGATAGCCTTTGAGGTGGATCCTGCATTCAACCATAACTGCTTATCGCATCAGGAACGCCTGACGCTGTTCCCCCTCAACCCAAAGGCATCTCGTTGCGATGTGTTTCATGAAACTTATTTTGTTGTAAAAGGGTAATTAGTACTTCGATTTCGTGCTCATGGTCTGAACTTGGAGGCGTACGTCCATTCAACATCGATTTATTTAGTTCAATAAGCTGCTCATACACTTATACCCTTATAAAACGAGGATTTTATCTGTCATCTTTGCCCAGAATTTTACAACCATATCGCGTTTGACAGATACACTCCTTCCTCAAAATTAGAACTTGTCATGCCTCATTCCGTTTTTGATAGTAGTCTGGTAAAAAGTTACAGTTAAAGTCCTCATCTAATAAGGGTATTAACAGGGATTCGGGAACAGGAATGAAGAAAAAATATCAAACCGTCAATCGTTTTGTTTCTCCTAAGTTTCAATGGCGGGTTAACACTAATGGGACCATAAGCAAACCGTTTAAAGTACGTTACCTTTTAAGAACCGCTTAAAGTACTCTTTTGAACACATACCTTGTTTGAGAACGAATAAAGATTTTCATTTGCATTGACATGCAACATGTTAGGAACACTTTTGATTCTAACGCCAGCTGTCAATCCGGCTAAGAACAGACAGCCTGATGATATCGAAAAGCCAAAAGGGAACTTCATCGATCAGCTGACGGATCGAGGCGCTGATCGAGAGGAGCGATGACCCTTGGCGTCGGCTTCGCCGGCAGGAGGCTATAAATAGGGCACGTTTGGGCGCGATGAGCGATTGTGCAAACATTACCTGTAAAATAAAGACTAATTTTTTTGTTCCGCACCACAGCGGTCCCTAAGAAATTTCTTGCTTCTTTCTTTGCTTGCACAACGTTGGAACAGTTTCCAACACAACCTTTTTATACATGCATGACAACATGTAACATAATATGTGAAAAACGCATTGCTCGAACTATTTAAGTTTCTCAATGCATTATTTTTGTCCTATGCTTGATATATTCCAAAATCTTGTCTTGATGCAAACACATGCCTGTTTCCAATTTATTTGCTATAAACATTTTTCAACTGTGATTGTAGAATCTTCGTAGAAGAATATGAATGTCAGCTGTGGGAAAATAGTAATGGGTTTTACCAAAATGATAAGAATGACTTACGTTCAAAGTTGTAATACATTTTGCCTGCCGCTTTTGTACTTTCAGCCAGGGCCCGAGAATGCCTTCGCATGTTTTTACAAAAAAACAAAAAAAAGGGTATTTCCTGGGCCATTATCTTGTTGGTAATCGAAATAATTTTATGTGTGAATGTGTTTAACTTGCATCCGACCTCGAGGTTTGATCTTTGACATCGCGCAGTGAACTGAGCACCAAATTCTCGTTCTTATCACGCCGAAGCTGCGCTAGAGATGTCAATTAGAGTTGTAACTTATGATTCTTTAGGCGAGATTAATTCAATCTTAATCTTTCACCCAAGATGAATTCAAATTGACTTATGGATCTTGATGACAAAAAAAGGGGGTCTTCCTTCCCATTTTACTGGCTGTTTGGGCTACAGTAATCAGTTATTCAAAGAATCATGAATCTTTCGGATTCATGAATCTCTCGTTTACAGAATCATGAATGTCAAAGTCGGTTCACAGAGTTATCCAGATTCATGAATTTGTACATCAATCATTCCACTATAATGTCAATCCATCAAAATACTACCAAAATGTGCTCTAGTAGTAGTGATGGAAGTTAACCTAACTTTTCTTGAAACTTTTTCCAACAAAACTCTGTTCAATGGTAAGTAAATAGTTTCTTGGTAGCGTCGATTAGTTACGTCACCGTAACATACTGTTTGCTGAGTAAAGGAGCCCAAAGATCCTCCGTGACAAGACCTTCATTCTATTGTCCGTGGGTTACTTTTATAGATGACGGAATTCTGTCATCGTTATCATCGCAACTCGTCATCACCATTCGCGCCGATGCTTCAAATATGACGCTTATCGATTGTTTAACCCGAAATAATCGTACTGCCACTCCGAATTTACAATAGGGTACACTCGATGGGTTTTTTCTGAAAAAAAAAGTTCCCTGTGGAAAATTGCCGGTCACTCGCTCCAATGTATACAAACAGTTCCGATTACTACTCCACACAGCTTCTAGAATGCCAGTTAGACGGTTTACTATCAAAATTGAGGAGTTTCAGCTATGGGTATGTCTATCTGTCTATGATGCAGTTGTGCCTAATGAAAATCTGTCCAGATTCAAGCTTGTACCTTCCTATGTAACTAACTGTCAATGAACAGTGTCGTGAAGTTTAAAACAATCTATCAGATTTAGCTCTCCGTGGCATTGTGACCTCATGCAATTTTCCATGAATCAACTCATGCAATTTTCTCATTGTTAATTTATAACGGCAGTATAAATGTTATATACATGTTGTAGAAGATTGGAACGCCTAGCGACATACAAACAGAGATAATTTAGATATGCCACTAATCAAGCAGGAATTTTCTCATAATATTTGTCGGAACAAACCATTTTAGCATGATTGAAAATCAGCAAAACACAGTTTGTTTTCGATTAAACAAGCTAGAACTAAAGTCTAGAGTAGCCTTTGGAAGGCGAATCTGGTGGAAACTGCATGCATTGCAAATCATTTTAAGGCAGGAACCTGGTCAGGGGCTATCAAATAGCAGCGTTAACCCGTTAGAGTATAACAACGGTCTAACCCGTTAGACAATTCCTAACGGCTTCCCTCAAAACTCCTCACAGCGAACAAAACATTTCTAATTTTTGTATGGGACCCCTGGTCTAGAAGGTTAAGAAATTCCATGGCGACATTCCCTATGCCAAACCCATCTAACAATTTCTTCTTTTGCTTCAATTTTTTTCTGATGACATGGATGGCGTTTACGTTACTCCAGTTGTACAATGATTATTCCCCTTTGATAGTTTTTCTTCATCGTATCTCTTTATTTCTAGCTATGTTTTACGCCAAAATATACATCAAGATCGTCTGACAAGCATAACGTCAAATAAGAAGTCTTCAGAACACAAGACGTTAAGTTTCTAACAATGAGTCTTAAATCGTTGTATTCTATGTTAAACTGGCAGGTTTTTTTCTGTTGCGACATTCGGTATCGAATCATTCAAAAATGATTCGCGCAGCTGAGCCATGACTTGCCACATGTAGACCTCAAAAGCTTTTTGAGAAGGAAGATACAGATGAATAGAAACAGAAGAAAGTATTATCTCGTTCAACTGGTGCTAGTTATGCAATAGCTGCAATATATCTTCACTTACCCGTGCAGATGAGCGCAAGCACAATCAAAAACAGTCCGGGCCAGCCAGTTGCGATAACGGCCACAACACCAAAAATAAACATAACTATCAAGCCTATGACGCCGAAAGCTACTAACACCATAGAAATAAGAATGCAGAGTCGATTTCTCTGTTGGTGGAAGAGCATTTGATCGATTGAAAAATTGTGAAACAAGACAGTTAAACTATAGTTGCAAAAACTACCTTGAGGAAGCCATACCAGTAGAGAATCACCCATGCCAAGCCAACAAGAAAGGTGACAACACCATTCGACGTTTCTATGCATTTGTTTTTGGAAAAAAAAAATCCTTCGTTAAAAGTCGAACGAACAAAAACTTCGTTTTTGCTCTATAAAACGCTGTTTGTGTCACTTACCATTATCACTATGAAAAGAGTTGCCTAGCGAACCGATACAGCCTAGCGTCAAAAGAACGCCTACGATGTAAGCATGTACTTCAAGCTTGTTGGAGAAATCACAAAGCGACATCGTGTTGTTTTAAGACCGAAATTGTCTCGTGCTCCGAGCTTCTGTAGTCGTATTCGATTACTATAATTTTCCGCAGGAAACTGGTAGTAACGGAAATTGTCAAACAGGCTTGACGGCAGCTGTGAAGTCACTATTGTGGGGTAAAACTGGGTCAAACGAATAATAGATTGTGTCAAAGAAATGGATATACATCAACTGTGAGGATAATGTGTATCACTCACCTTAAGGAATTAATTAGTAAGGAAATAATTATGTGAATGTGTCTAATTCACATCCGAACTCTGTGACTTCTTGTAGTGAACTGATCACCAATTGCATGCTGCCTGCCTTATAAGGAAGGCCTATAAGTGGCACTTCAACCGCTATGCGTTGTCATCACGCAGAAGCTGCACGAGATTTGTCTATACATACGGCGAAGTGGCACCAACCTAATCAACCAAAATGAATGTAATTCACCCGCTCACACCCTTAAAAAGAAGCATATAAGAGTTGTTGACCCTCTCTCTTCTCCACCGCTTTTAAGACACTGCATGGTCGCAGCTGTGTCTGCTCGATCCTGTTCGCTCCGTTTTTGGTCTTTAGGCGCTTGCGTTTAAAGTCGAACAGAGACGAAAATAATACACATGTTACTAGAGCCTGCGTCTGGATTGCTCTATAATCACCAGAGTCGTTAGATAAGTCGCTAGCGCTGGTTGCCCTTCTTTTGCATGCACTATTAATTTAGGCAATATGTGCTAAGGCAATTTTGGCTAGAGTGCAGGATTGTTCCACCTAGAGATCCAGCAGTGATCAGTCACTATAGTGTCATTACAGGGTTTGCCACCTATGTTCAGCTCTAACCCATCGATGATTGAAATAGCTCATCAACTGTTGTCTCTAAAGCATGTGGTGTTGAAATAGCTCATCGACTGTTGCCTCTAACTCATCTGACTTTCAGATTTAGATCTCCGTAGCATTATGACCTCATGCAATTTTCCGTGAATCAACGAGATTTCCCTACCGTCATTCCGCGAGCACAATCGCGAGGCTATCGATCACATGCTTCGGGCTTAGGCGCAAGTACATCGCTTAGCCCATGCGTTCAAGTGGCGAGCTATATTGGTGCTGCACAGGTATATCCAGAAGCGTTGAACTTCCATCTGGTTCCGGTTCTTCATTAGAACGAGTGGGAAGACAAGGTGTGCAAGAGAAAGATGACAGTTCTGGACTTACGGGGGTCGGAATGTGGGGAAAAGGGGCAATGTTGCATGTCGTAGTCATGAAAAAATCTGCCAGTTGGGTTGTGCGTGATTTGCCTTGCAACACTACACATTTTTGCTAATCTTTTGCTAATCCGCGGTAAAAGATTAGCAAAAGATTAGCGAAATATGGTGCTCAAATCGTGACGTCGCGGCCATTCCTCTCGCGCGAGCTCTCGTCTGTTCGTGTGTAGATCCGTGCTGCACCTCGGGATTCCCACTACCCGAGGCGAACAAAACACCCCAGAATGAAACGAAAACAAATCAGGTTTGTTTATGAAAAAGGTTTTTTATTATTTCACCACCTCTAAATGATGTCGTCGCCTTTCCACATCCGCTCTTTTCGCATTTTGTGTGAAAACATAATGGTTTTATGTGTAAATTACTTCGACTTATTGCACTGAAATCTTATCACTGTGATCGCACCAAAACCCAAAACAACTACAAGTTGTCAAGTTTCACTCGTAGAGCTCGCTCGTAATTGCAAAGCTAGGAGAGGGAATGCAAATCACTCCAATCACACGCATGTACATGCACACAAGTGCTCCAGAGTGCTGTGGCGGTTTAAAAATTGAATTATGTCGCACTTCGCGAGCAAGTGTGGGATCTTTCGGCGGTGCGGGGTGGACAATCATGAAATTTGAGGGGAATATGAGAGGATGTATTGCAACAATGCCCGCTGCGAATGACCGCTGGGTTATATTCTGGACAGCTCGTTTAACGGCTGTATAAATGTTATATACATGTTGTAGAAGATTTGAACGCCTAGCGACATACAAACAGAGATAATTTAGATATGCCACTAATCAAGAAGGGCCTTTTCTCATAATATTTGTGGGAACAAACTATTTTAGCATGACTGAAAATCAGCAAAACACAGTTTGTTTTCGATTAAACAAGCTAGAACTAAAGTCTAGAGTAGCCTTTGGAAGGCGAATCTGGTCGAAACTGCATGCTTTTGAAAATCATTTTAAGGCAGGAACCTGTTATCCCTAATAGGTCAAGGGATATAAAATAGCAACGTTAATGGGTATGTGAAATCCAAAAAAACAAACTGGTTTAATGGGAGGAATCTTGGTGATCTAATAACCAACAAACTTGTTTATATTTATACCTTCTGGTCATAAGACGCTCCTCCCTCCCTGATCGTAAGTTGATAACTAGGGATTTCTGGACGTTTTGAGGCCACGTTACAGAAGTGCCTCTTGACGAATAATTCAGACCTGCTCAGACGCACGAACTCAGAGATCCAGTATTGATTAGGAAGTTGTTCTGTTCGTATATGCTGTCTGCGGTGGCTCTGGTTTGTCAAGAGAGCTAGATCACGATCACGATGGCTAGATTTGCCATCAACCATAGATTCTCCGTAAGTGTAGTAAGTAAGCAGAGATTGTGTATCGTAGGCCTCCTTAACTATCGGATAGATTCACCGATCCGAACTATCGAATAGATTCAGCCATGCTACAAGCAAACCATAACAATCGACATGTGGGTGTAAACGTTGTGAAATCTTTTGAAATCCGTTTTATTTTCCTTGGCTTCACAATTATTCCCTATGGGTAGAGTGCATTTGTATGATTTTGTTTGATTATTTGACATTTTACAGTCTAGAAGGTTAAGAAATCTCAAGGCGACATTCCCTATCCCAAACGGATCTAAAAATGTCTACTTTCGCATGCCATAGATGGCGTTTCCGTTGCTTTCAATCAGATAAGCGCCTCCTGTTGTACAATAATTATTCACCTTTGATAGCTTTTCTTTATCGATGCTTTTTATTTCCAGCTATGTTTTACGCTAAAATATACCTCAAGACGCTGAAATATACTTGTCCTGTCCTGTGCTACGCCAAAATATACTTGTCGTCTGACGAGTATATCGTCAACTGGGGAGTCTTCAGAACACAAAACGATACGCTTTTGCTGTTGAGTCACGAATCATTGTTTTTACATTAAACTGGCAGGTTCTTTACTGTTCCGACATACCGCATCGAATCATTCAAAAATGATTCGCGCAGCTGAGCCATGACTTCCCACTGGTACACCTGTAAAGCTTTTTGAGAAGGAAGATCCAGACGAATAGAAACAGAAAAAAGTATTATCTCGTTCAACTGGTGCTAGTTATGCAATAGCTGCAATATGTCTTCACTTACCCATGCAGATGACTGCGAGCACAAGCAAAAACAGTCCAGGCCAGCCAATTACGATAACGGCCACAAAGGCAAAAATAAATATGACTGTCACGCCTACGATACCGAACGCTACGAATACCATAGATATAAGAATGCAGAGTCGATTTCTCTGTTGGTGGAAAAGTATTTGATCAATTGAAAAATTGAGAAACAAAACAGTTAAACTATAGTTGCAAAAACTACCTTGAGGAAGCCATACCAGTAGAGAATCACCCATGCCAAGACAACAAGAAAGGTGGCAACACTAGTCAACGTTTCTATGCATTTGTTTTTGGAAAAAAAAATCCTTCGTTAAAAGTCGAACGAACAAAAACTTCGTTTTTGCTCTATAAAACGCTGTTTGTGTCACTTACCATACTCATTATGATAAGATCCGCCTAGCGAACCGATACAGCCTAGTGTCAAAAGAATGCCTACGATGTAAGCATGTACTTCAAGGTTGTTGGAGAAATCACAAAGCGACATCGCGTTGTTTTAAGACCGAAGTTGTCTCGTGCTCCGAGCTTCTGTAGTCGTATTCGATTACTATAATTTTCCGCAGGAGACTGGTAGTAACGGAAATTGTCAAACAGGCTTGACGGCAGCTGTGAAGTCACTATTGTGGGGTAAAACTGGGTCAAACGAATAATAGATTGTGTCAAAGAAATGGATATACAACAACTGTGAGGATAATGACCTTAAGGAATTAATTACTCACCTTAAGGAATTAATTAATAAGGAAATAATTATGTGAATGTTTCCAATTCACATCCGAACTCTGTGACTTCTTGTAGTGAACTGATCACCAATTGCATGCTGCCTGCCTTATAAGGAAGGCCTATAAGTGGCACTTCAACCGCTATGCGTTGTCATCACGCAGAAGCTGCACGAGATTTGTCTATACATACGTCGAAGTGGCACCAACCTAATCAACCAAAATGAATGTAATTCACCCGCTCACACCCTTAAAAAGAAGCATATAAGAGTTGTTATAGCAGTTGCACTCACTTTTGCTATACCCCAACCAGGAATTTATACGATTCTCGTAGGAAACATCGTGAGATACCTCGCCAACGAATAAAATCGCGAGACAACCAACGAGAGGACGACAATTCTCGTCAGATAGCTTCAGCTATCGAAAAAATAAAAAGATGGCTCTCGGGTAGTATCGAACCCGCGTTGATCCCCAGCCTGATGGATCAATTATCCTATCCTGCCATCAGATAGGGCCATCGGCTATTGATAAGAGCGGGGCGCTAAAACAGAAATATAAATTAGGAGAGTCCTCTGGAGCGATGCTTGATGAACATCTCTCTAGATGAAGTATCTAAAAATAGATTGCGATGATCGTGCCTTGATTGCTTTCGTGCAAAGTGAATTCCCCACACGGGGATACGGAGCTTGCAATCGGTGCGATGAATATTGGCACACAAACAAACGTTTCGCGCATCGGATGCTGGTGGATCATTTGTCGATACTATACCGATGGACACGGCCAATACATCTGAACAGACGAAGCGTGGCGCGTCGTGATCGTTGGAGTTTCATATACGCTCAGTTCATTTATCTTAAGAAAATTCCTGGTTGGGACATATACGGTGCTCACCAAAATTAATCGAGAATGGAACAATTCCAGGAACACATTAACCCCGCTTTCCTGTGAGGCCCTCTATCTACTCGACCGCTTTTATGCCACTCCATGGTCGCAGCTATGTCTGCGCGATCCTGTTGATTCCATTTTTGGTCTTTAGGCGCTTGAGTTTGGAGTCGAACAGTGTCGATCCATTGTCGTTGAATTCTGAAAGTATAAAAAATAATTCTCATGTGACTAGAGCCCGCGTCTGGATTGCTGTATAATCACCAAAGTCGTTGGATAAATCGCTAGCGCTGGTTGTCCTTCTTTTGCATGCACTATTAATTTAGGCAATATATGCTAAAACAATTTTGTATAGAGTGCAGTATTGTTTCAGTGCTGAAATTGGAACATGTCTTTGACGTCGACTGTTCGCTGCCAGGATGCACAGAAGCACCAACACAATTGTTGGTGAATGTGTGCATAGACCTGATCAGCCATTTAGCATTGAAGGTCTGCGTTAGTGTGCTCTTTCCACTTACTGCGCCCCGCCATCTGCGAAGATGGAAAACAGCCAAGGCAGCTGCTTATCGCGTGTTTCACTACGTTCTACCACGATTTTCAGCAGCTTTGTGCTTCGCGATACTATCCAAAAATGTTTCTGACTCTCAGCGGTGCTTTGATTTCTTCATTTGCCTGTCGCTTTTCTCGTATTAATTTGCAATGCCATATTTTAAATATTGCAACAACGCGACCCAGGCTGTCCCAATCACCTGTGCTCTCTCTCTCTCTCTCTCTCTCTCTCTCTCTCTCTCTCTCTCTCTCTCTCTCTCTCTCACCTCTCACCTCAATACACATGCGTGCCATCTAGGGCATTTCCATCACCATGCAAAGGAACCAACGCGATCCGTGGAACCGTCCCTCCACTCATTGCACCAAACCGCACTTGGCTGTTCATGTCTCTCTTGGCGTCCTCCGTTACTGAAGACAACATTGCTGCTATGATTGGCTCACGACTAACGTTGAGGAAGGTCGAGATATTTGTGCGCAAGCTGGTAAAACGCGACGCGGGCTTAAGCTCGGTTCACTTTTTTCCCTCATGGTCGATATTCCAGCTGAAAAGTGTATTGCTGCACTATCAACATCATTCTGGCCGTCCTACCTCGCTCTTGGAGAATTTCACATTGAATCCCGCACTGTTAACAACCGATTGTGGTACCATTTGCTGAGGCCACCATCACTATCACTCACTCGATTCCGGCGAACGCTTCGAACTAGATTGTTGTAAATGATTCTCCTGACTTTGCTGCCGCTGCCGCTCCTGCTACCGCCTCCGCCGTTCTTGCTGCCGCATCCGCCGCTCCTGATGCGGTCTTCGCCGTTCATGATACATCCTCTGCCGCTTCTGCTGATGCACTCTGCGTTCCGGTTGTGCGTTCATGGTTAAACCACCGAATGCCCCACAAAGCCTGGGAGCACCGAAGAAGAGGAAGCATGGTGATAACGACGAGCACACAGCTGGTTCCCGGCGACTTGGAATAGCCACAATCCTCATCTACTCCCTCCCCATCGCTTCCTGGACATACAGGGGTGTTCAAATGAAACATTCCATTATCTGGATCAAAACCCTGTATCCGCTCAGCTGTGATCATAGTCCGCTTGCACTAACACGGCTAGCGCGCGGCTGCATCGACTATATGGCGGCGATTCTGCAGCGCCCTCTTTCTGTCATCCTTGGCACCTTTTTAAAAGGACCGTTGCAAATGCGCAACAGAATTCGTATTCGTTGTCCATCCCTGCGTATTGTTTTACACTCGCTCTTCTGTCAGCATTCACCAGCATAGTTTCTTGCCTGGAAGATCCAAAATGACAAACCTGGTACATTTTGTTTCCGTACTATGCAAGAGCTTTGATCGCCGTTGTAAGGTTGATGCATTCGGACTTTGTTCAGCTTTTGACCATGTTTGCTATTCACTGCTGTTAGTTAAGCTTGACAAACTTCGGTTCTTTTCCTTCTTGCTTACATGGTTATAGCCTTATTGGCTGATCGGTCCAGTAGAGTTAAACTCGATGTCTGCCGCTCTGGAAATATTGCTTGTACCTCTGGGGTATCCCAGAGCGCTTACTGAGTCCTCTCCTTTTCCTTCTGTTTATAAACGATGTTTGGCCAATCCTTCACCGAGATAGCCATCTCCTTTATGCAGATGATCTTAAATTTTCATTCCCTATCGCTACCCTTACCAACCGTGCGGATCTTCTATGTGGTTTTTTATTTTTATTTTCTAATTAATCCCTGTGCCTTGAAAAATGTTCTGTCATATCTTTCTCCTGTTCCCAAATTCCTTGTTGTGGGACTTATTCTTCTGCCTTGCTTAACATAGGCCCCACACAACACACTTTGTATTTCAAATACAACTTGAAATAATTTTTTTTTATTAAATGGTATTTATTTACGCTAGTACAACAGTTTTTGCTTACGTACTATTACACATTTATTTACACACGTATTTTACACACAGAACGCTTTTACAGGGAACATGTAAGGACATCTACATCAATCGCAACATCATTGTTTCCAATAATGTGGATGATGTAGTTTGCAAAGACGGAGAGTATTGCACTGCGCGTGCCCGCTCTTATTCTGTTTAGAGCGGGCCAGTGCAAGTCAACGAAACGAAACTGGTACCCTGGAGCAACTTGTTGCAGTCGCGTCTGCAGGACCCGATCACCAAGCAACCCTGTTCCGCAAGGTACCGGTTTGTAAGGAGTGCTTGTGTAGGTAGGATGGTGGGGATGTGGAGGTTTAGACCACCGCGGTCTCGTGGTAATACCAGCTGGTGAAATAATCGTACTCCTATGATATAATATGATTGAATCGTAAATGATGCTAAAATAATGCCTATATGTACAAAAATGGAGGCGCTAAATGTACATTGTTCAAAATGTATATATTTACATTTTTCTAAATCGGCATCATATACGACTAACGATATATGTACATTAGCCGTACATTGCTCGTTCATCTATACGTGTGCATTAAGAAAATCGTATTGCATTTTTATTCGGCATCAGATGCAACAAAGAATATACATTGGTCGTACATTGTCAATGCATATTGCGATTCCGACTCGAAATATACTAATATGAGATTGAAGTTCATGGCAGGAGTTATCCTAGGCGAGATTGATGCTGCAGCGTTGCTTACCCGCGTTGACTTCTATGTGCCTTCCCGTTCCCTTCGTCTCATGAACCTCTTTTTGTTGATTCGCATCGTACTGGCTTCAGAAAGAACGTTCCTCTCCTTGCTCAACTATCTGTCCGATCATTTCGGCTTCAACTCTTCGCTTTCCAATTTCAGTGCCTTCTTTCTGTTTCCTGTCAACAAGTCTCTTGTTCCACCGTGTTTGTGTGCATGATGAAGAAAAAAATTAAGAAAAAAAGGCAAAGGATACAGCGCTACAAAACTAGCAACTCTTGAAAAGGCAAATGAATGAAACTCTTGAAATGAAAGAAATACAGCATTTTCCGGCTTTTTATTCCAAAGTCCCATCAAAACACTAACAACCCCGCTGGCAAAATCATCATGCTTTCTCGTTCTGTCCAATTGACAATTGATGCCGACAGAACGAGAGAGCATGATGATTTTGCCACCGGGGAAGTAGCAGGTTTCATCTGACAAGTTGCGCTCTATAATGGCAACAACGCATCATCGATGGCATGGCAACATTACCGTTCTACAAAGCCACATTCAATATCTAACATGTTTCATCTCGCGGTCGCTACTTGTTAGTGTTTTGATGGGACTTTGGAATAAAAAGCCGAAAATGCTGTAAGTATCCTTGTTGAACGAATCGTAAATGATGCATTATGAAAACCATGACCATCTTAAGGACCGCATACCATGATATGTTTTGCATCTATTATAATCAAAACTTCCGCACCTGAATTGTATGGTATGTGAATGTATTTAATGAACTGGCAAAAAAGTTGCGAAACTTTAATTTTACTATTTCTAATGCGCATACACATTACTGTATGGATTATACATTGTGATTGCCTACAGAAATGAATGTCTGGCGGCCTCACTTAACGTCTGCGTTGTCGAAACGTTATAACGGACTAGAGCCGTTGGTCGACTCTTTCTGTGCTGCAGATCTCCAACTCGAAACACCGATCCTCCGCAAGTCTGCCTCGACCTGGTCAAGCCATCGTACTCGCTGCGCCCCTCTCCTCCGCGTGCCTGTTGGGTCCTTTTCGATGCCCTCTCTGGCTGGATAGCTAACAGGCCTCCTCGCTATATGTCCCAGCCATCAGTCTCCCGATTTTCACCAGGACACCAATCGGGGGATCACCTAGCAGCTCGTACAGCTCATCATTCCACCGTCTTCTCCAAGCGCCGTCCGCGTCCCGCGCTTCTCCGAAGATCGAACGTAGCACCTTGCGTTAATGCAGCGATGACCATTGTTATTAGAGCAAGCATGCAGGCCGTGACTCCCGATGGTTGCTTTAAAACACTCTTCCCTGCCAACTTGCGCGTTCATATCCCCAATGACGAGCTTGATGTCACGCCTCGAGCAGCTGTCGTACGCCTGCTCCATTAGCGCATAAAAGGCATCCTTCTCATCATCGGGCCTTCCTTCATGAGGGCAGTGTAGTTGCGGAATCTCCCTTTGACTCGCAGCACACTCATACGCTTATTAATGGGTCTCCATCCAATAATGCGCTCCTGCATCTTACCCATCACTATAGAGCCAGTACCGAGCTCGTTGGTACTGCCACCGCTTTGGTAAATGGTGGCCGCACACTGTCGTTGCTTCCATACTCTACTTCCTCTGCAGCAAAGTTCCTGCAGCGCAACAATAGAAAAACCGAGAGGGTTTATGGCGTCATATAGAAGACGATCAGCTCCGTCGAAGTTGAGAGATCTGCAGTTCCACGTCCCAAGCTTCCAATCATTGTCCTTTATTCGTAGCCTGGGTCTGGATCCGTTATTCCGATACGTATTTTGCATTATTTGTTCATTCGTAGAATGTGTTAATTCGGCTGGCCTTCTTACTAGGGATACGCAACCTACACCTCTGATGGGATTGCCACCTTAGGTATAGCTGACGAAGTTCCGCATTTCAGCTTCAGCCGCTCCACTGGAGATCAGACGCTGTTCCGAGCTGCTCCTATTGGAGAACAGACGCTCGTGGAGATTGGTGAGCCGCACCACTGATGAACAGACGCTCACAAAGCGCCCACAGAGTATACCCTGTAGACGCCCCCCTTTCCCTGTCAGCATACGACCCAAGTTCCCGCCAGGGTTGGTTACCTGATCTTCACAAAGGTTACTCGCATTCGGTTGGCACCACTAGGAGGTAGGGTAGGAGTTGTTTGGAGGGAGAATGGCCACTATCAAAGATCGATATTTGGAGCCTCATGTTGGACCGGATCTCAAACCATTTACCAACCAAATGGTCGTTGTCGAAACGTTCCTTAAAACAATAGTATACGTCATATGCAGAAAAAGGTCGACAACTAAGGCGAACGGCTATAAAAGCGCACAGCACACACACAACGCACTATCTCTATTCTTTTTTCTTCCTGTATAAGTGTACTCACACGATGTTTAAAACGGCACGGGTTTTTTTTTATTTCGGCACTACTATTCATCAACCTGGTACATACACATAGGATAAACGTCTCGTAAGCCCTTAATACCCTTATTAGACGAGGGCTTTTTCTGTCATCTTTGCCCAGTATTTTTCTGTCAAAATTGGCTTTTGACATGAAAATGCTGTCCGCTCGTGGAATAACGCAAAGTTCCACAAAATGTGTTTTGCAGTTAATTGTTCATTTTCATGTTTGAATTTAACGTATTGTTCAACCTAGAGTAACGAACAAAATCTGTTGCAAACAACAAAGCAAAAAGTAAACAAATCGCCACTTTGACATAAAAATACTAGTCGAAAGAAAATCGGAACCGGTCGCGTCCGGTTCCGATTTTCTGACAGCAATATTGCTGTCAATGGCCATCTAACACTATCTTCCACAATCGACGGACAGAAATATTCCTCGTCTAATAAGGGTATAACGGGCAGACATGACCAACAAGGTCGTTACGCCAAGCAGAAGAAGTTTATATTTATCTTCTTCTTGTTTCCCTGTTGTACGTGAATAGTCAGTCCTCTCGTACAGGGGAGGGTCCGGTCTCGGTTGGGATTCGAACCCACGCCGTCGAGGTGGTGAGCCCCGGCGCTCATGGGCCGATTTTCTAGCAGGCGCTACCGCTCGGCTGACGTGGACCCCCATATTTATACCTTCTGGTAATAAATTGATTCTCTCGTTTCCCACCCAAGTCTGCCATTGCCTAAAGGCCGAAGCCCTTGAAGAATAGTTCAGACCTGCTCAGACTGTTAACGCGCGACGTCAGAGACCCAGTATTGATTAGGAAGTTGTTCCATACTCGGTCTGCGATGATTTTGTGTTTGTCAAGGGTCCAGGTAGGCCACGATGAAAGCTCCGTATTACTTTCCTGCTAATTATCGATTCACCGTAAGTCCTTAACTCCTTAACTATCGGATAGATTCAACGATCAACCGAACTATCGGATAGATTCACTTATGCTATAAGCAAACCAGAACAATCGACATGTGCGAGTAGACGTTGTGAACTCTTTTGAATTAAGTTTCTTTTTCTGTGGGTTCACAATAATTCCCATTGGGTAGAGTGTATTTGAATGATATCTTTGATTATTTGACATTTTGTAGTCTAGAAGGTTACTGAAAATTTCCACATAGTGAATTCTCCCCTAACAAACTCGGTTCCCGCAACAGACGAGAAACTTGTAAGAAACTGCCCGCTAGGCAGCTCGAAATATCGTTCGCAATGCGTCCTACGCGCGAACAAACGTCCTCCTTTTTTGTATGGGGATGAAACTAAAGGAGGACGTTTTTCGAGCAATCGTCCTACTTGTCCTACTCACCATACAAAACTGCTCGATGTTTGTGTCACGTAGGACGTTTTTTAGGACGATTTGCTCGAAATTGCCTAGCGGGTGGTAGAAAACTCTTGACAGCACTAGTAAAGCCCCTCGTTTTGACATTTAATAATTGACGGATTAAGAAGAAGCGAAGAAAACTGAAACAAATGCGTGTCCACCTAGCGCACTACTTTTTCCGTATCACCGAGGAATTCATGATAAAACGAGGCGTCCGACTTTTAGTGCCTGGCTCGAAAACAAGACTTTTTTCATTCGTGTCCCATTATTTCCGCATTTGGAGTTTTTTTTGTTTCTTTTTTTTGCATATTCGCAAAGAACAAAGGTTGGAGAAGTCCCTTGTGCAGTTTCATGTCGCTAGATGCTTCGAAGAAGAAGATAACTTAACTCAAAATAAAAAGATTGTTCTATTTTCAAGTGTCCGACTTTGAATGCCTGGTACTGTATATATAACGTAAACATCAGCTTTTGCCTCAAATACTTTCGCATTCCATAAATGGTGTTTTCGTCGCTTTTAATAAAATTCTTTCACAAGCCTAGCACAACGTTCAGCTCCTCCTGTGTGTACAATGATTTACAACCCTTTGATAGTTTTTCTTCATCGATGCTCTTTATTTCCAGCTATGTTTTACGCCAAAATATGCATCAAAATCGTTTGGCATGTCGTCAAACTGAGTAACGTCAACTGAGCAGGCTTCAGAACACAAGACGTTACGGTTCTGCTGATGAGTCTCGAATCATTGTATTCTATGTTAAACTGGCAGGTTCTTTACTGTTCCGGCATTCGGCATCGAATCATTTAAAAATGATTCGCGCAACTGACTCATGACATGCCAGTAGTAAACTTCAAAAGCTTTTTGAGAAGGAAGATGCAGACGAATGGAAAGAGAAGAAAGAATTATCTCGTTCAATTGCTGCTATTTATGCAATAGCTGCAATATATCTTCACTTACCATTGCAGATGAGCGCGAACAAAATAAAAAACACTCCAGACCAGTGTATTGTGATTACGACCACAACGCCAACAACGAACACAGCTATTGTGCCTATCACAGCGAAAGCTAGGAACACCATAGATATAAGAATGCAGAGCGGATTTCGCTGTTGGTGGAAGAGCATTTGATCGATTAAAAATTTGTGAAAATTTTCCAAACGAAACGGTTAAACTATAGTTGCAGGAACTACCTTGAGGAAGCCATACCAGTAGAGAATCACCCATGCCAAGGCAACAAGAAATGTGGCAACACCAGTCGACGTTTCTATATATTTGGTTTTGGAAAAACACCCTCCGTTAAAAGTCGAACGAACAGAAACTTCGTTTTTGCTCTCTAAATCGCTTTTTTGTGGCACTTACCATGCTCATTATGATAAGATCCGCCTAACGAACCAATACATGCTAGTGTCAAAAGAACGCCTACGATGCTGGCATGTACTTCAATGCTTTTGGATAAATCACAAAGCGACATCGTGTTGTTATCAGGCCGAAATTGTCCCGTATTCTGAGCTTCTGTAGTCGTATTCGATTACTATAATTTTCCTCGGGAGACTGGTAGTAACGGAAATTATCAAACAGGCTTCAAGGGAGCTGTGAACTCACTATTGTGGGGTAACACTGGGTCAAACGAATAATAGATTGTGTCAAAGAAATGGATAAACAACAACTGTGAGGATCATGTGTATCCCTCACCTTAAAGAATTGGAATAATTATGTGAATGATTCCAACTTACATCCGAACTCTGTGACTTCTTGTAGCGAACTGATCAGCAAATGTATGCTGCCTTCCTTGGGTAGCACTACAACCGCTAAGCCTTTTTTATCACGCGAAGCTGCACGAGATTTGTCTATTGTCGAAGTGGCACCAACCCAATCAGCCAACATGAACGTAATTCACCCGCACACACCCTGAAAAAGAAGCATCTATAAGAGTTGCTATAGCATAGGCACTCGACTTTGCTGTACACATCACTTTTATGCCACCGCGTGATCGCCGCTGTGTCTGCGCTCTTGTTCGTTCCGTTTTTTTGGTCGCTCGCGTTGGGAGTCGAACACTTTTCAAAGTATGAAAAATAATACACGCATGACTAGAGCCTTCGTCTGGATTGCATGGTATGGAAACGAGTTTTTTTTTCAATTTTGCGCATGATCAAAACGTAGAAAATTCTACGCTGTCTTTGACGTCGACTGCTTTCTACCAGGATGCATCAAAGCGGACTTTTTCATCTTTATTCGTGCACAAAACTGCTGTGGTTGACACCATTGTTGGTGAATGTGTCAATAGATCTCATCAGCTGTATAGCAAAGATCTTTTCGTTCACGCGTTAGCATTAAAGGTCTGCGTTAGTGTGCTCCAGTTACGTCTTTTTTGACCTCGTTTCTTATCGTTTTCCGTCATTTACTGCATCATGTCATCTGCGAAGATGGAAAACAGCCAAGGCAGCTGCTTAGCGCGTGTTTCACTGCGTTGATCGGCGACACAAGAGGATCCCGTACTAGACACATATAGGTAGCGCCAGAATGAACTTGTGTACTTTGAAGCTTTATGAAATCAAACCGGAAATAATTCGATTTCCATATTCGTCAGATGTCAGGGCCCGAGTGCGTACTGAGTCCTCTCCTTTTCCTTCTGTTTATAAACGATGTTTGGCCAATCCTTCACCGGGATAGACATCTCCTTTATGCAGATGATCTTACATTTTCATTCCCTATCGCTACTCTTACCAACTGTGCGGATCTTCTATGTGTTTTTTTTCTAACTAATCCCTGTGCCCTGAAAAATGTTCTGTCATATCTTTCTCCTGTTCCAAAACTCTTAGTTGTGAGACTTATTCTTTGTGTGGTTGCCTACTTCAACGTGTGGAGTATATCCGTGACCTCGGTGTCATTATTAACTCTAGGCTCTCTTTCAATCTGTACCACGAAATGGTTTTAAGCAAATGTTTTAAAACTCTAGACCTGATCAGACATTTGTCTCATTTGAGGGCCCTTTACTGTGCCCTCGTTTGTCCTTGTAGCGTAGTGGAATTGTCCGATCAAGCGCGAAGGTAGTTTGACCGAGTGCGTCAGTCGTTTCCAACGCGAACACCTTTTACTCTTTACTTGACTCCTTCGGTTTTAGTATCAACGTGTTCGGTCCGAGCCGTGACTATGCCGACACCGGAGAAAACAACGTGTGATGCTAAGACCTGGACTTGAAGATAACCGAGAATTCGTTCCGCGACGTGACTATGCCGAAAACAGAGGGAGATTCCAACAACTATTATTAAGTCTTTCGGACATGGTTAGGAAGCTGGCTTTCGGTGCGATCGGTCCACGCCGTGACTACCCCGACAACGGAGAAATCGCGACCGAGTATGGGATACAACTTGCGGATCTTCCGAGAGTTTGGTCCGTGCCGTGACTATGCCGACGCCGGAGGAAACGCTCTTAAAATTTCCTAAGTCCTTAGGGTAAGGTTTTTCGGATTGCTGAAAAGGCAAACAATTATTAAGGCGAAACTTCCTTTCCTCACAAGTGTCGAGGTTGAGAAGATGAGAACATCCACGAGCCTCGTACCAAGACGGTCAAGGTGACCGCCTTGGATAGATTTCCATGAAAGTCTAATTTTATTCAAAATTTCTCCGTCTTATATACCTAAATGGTTTCTATACACTAAAGAGCGCGAGCGAGATAGAAGATCTCGCTCCAGAATCCAGATTTGTTCGCATCCAGATTGTTCGTTCTAACATATTCGCATTTTTTCTGTTGAACTTGAAATCGAACAGTGCCATTTGTGACTACATTGTTGTTTAGGCTTAGATGCTTATGTTTTGGCCTAACTCACTGACTTTCGCATGATTTGGTCATGCGCTTGGACCATTATCTCGATCGAGTAAACAACTGAAGATTGTTTACAAGCGCGACGTTTATCAACGCGTTCTTGCTACGTTCGATCGTTCGTTCTTTCTACAATGTTGTAATGTTGGAATTCGGTTATCTGGATTTCATTTCGCGTTCGCATACGTGGTGTCTCGACTTTGTGGCCTTAAGCGATCTCGTTTTCCCTGTCTTTTGCTCCCACGCTTTGAGCGAGCCATGTTTTGATTTAATTATTAATGTTTGTCGCGCCATACGTGTAGCGCTGTCGTTGCACGCACGCTTCTACAACTCGTTCTCGATTGCATTGTATCCGGGAAGTCAAGTGTATTTTGGTCTACGATTGTACTTGGTACAGATAATAACAATCGTTGCCTTTACCGTAATTTACATGCGAGTTTGCATTGGTGCAAAGACGAGATCGACGAATAGCTGTTTCTATGCTTTGCGTTTATCCTAACTTTACTCGTGGTTGTTCTGTGTTAGGCCAACAAACCATTTCTGGCCAATTCAAGCATTTTATGGCCATCTTTGTTGGTTATTTGTTCCTTCCTTTACTTTCACTTTGCTTGTCTGTGTAGTCTGTGTATAGATTTTATATTTTGAAATGCCAATTCGAGAACCGATTTTTTAACTCGAACAAGACCTATCGTCCGTCTGTAACAGTCCTTTTGTGGAATATCCCAGTGTAGTTAAGAACTCTGCGGGTGTTGGTTGATGTGCTAGGTTTGAGAGGATCCAGAGGACATTTACTCGCCTTACTTTTTCTCGTTTGTACGGGGGATCTGACTTGCAGAACATAGGTGTATAATGCCTCGTACATGGCAGGAATTTTCCCGGGTGAGATTGATGCTGCAGCGTTACTTACCCGCGTTGATTTCTATGAGCCTTCCCGTTCCCTTCGTCTTGTGAACCTCTTTTTGTTGATTCGCATCGTACTGGCTTCGGAAAGAACGATCCTTTCCTTGCTTCGATGCGCCGCGTCAACCTTCCCTTTCCAATTTCAGTGCCTTCTTTCTGTTTCCTGTCAAATTATCTCTTGTTGTTGGTTCTCACATGTCTCTTGTTTATAGCCGGAATTAGAATTCAATTTTGTAGTCCTTGTTTTTTGTAATTTAACTTTATGTTTTGTTCAGCCCATACACGCAGACAAAATATGACAAATACAATTAAAAAGTTAAAATAATTGCATGAGTCAACGGCTGGTACAAAATATTCAATATTTTTGTTACTCGCTTTGCCTCCACTATCTTCCACTGGTTGTCATAGACTAAGGATGGATCGCAGACGCTCCATGAATACTCTGGCTTCGTTCGATTCGGATTCATTCGTCCTTCACTAATACCTTCAAATTTGACAGCAATTATTAAAGAATCGCCAATGCTGGCCTTCATGACGATGCCGCGTTTGCGTTCATGATGAAGAAAAACCAAAAGAACTGCATACGATAAGGCGCTGAAAAACTTGTTAGTTGTTCAAATGCTATGTAATAAATAGATATCTTTGTTGAACGAATCGTAAATGATGTTTGATGGAAACTATGTATTATTTTTACTTGATTCTTAACACTCTGACGTCCGGGTACATCTATAGATGTAATGGCTCCGTTTCAGTTTGCATCCGATCACATCATTTTGGTGTGCAGTCAACGCTGTCTCCTGACACCCCCCACAGACTACTGGATGTAAACAAATATCAAATGGAAAGTAAACAAATTTCGCAGGGCGCGTTGCTGTTCGTTCGTAAATTCTAATAAAGATTGAAAAACAATGATCAAACAGGGTGGCCAGATACGGAGGAACTAGTGCAAACGCGCCGTTCGTTAAGCGTTGCGACTGTGAATTGTGCGGACGTCAAAGTGTTAAGAATCGCATACCAGGGTATGTTATGCTTCTATTATAATCAATAGTTCCGCACCTGCATTTTATGTGAATGTATTCTTTGAAATGTCCGAGAAAAGTTGTTAACTTTAATTTTACTATTTCTTATGCGCAAAAACTTTACTGTATGGATTACACCATGTAATTACCTACAGGAATGAATGTGTGGCGGCCTCGCTTAACGTTTGCGTTGTCGAAACGTTACTTAATGCAATAGTACACGTCATCTGCAGAAAAAAGTGGACAACTAAAACACGCTTGTAGTGAAATAATATCGAAATAGACTACAAACAAATATTCGATCTGAGTTCAATACAACAAATATGATCTTTAGTTATCCGTGATCTTAGTATTGAATCATTTGTAAAAAACGTTGTTCAGAACAAGAGGCTGTATCCTCAAAATCGAAAAAATGTTCGCTGCTGATTGAATTTATTAAATTGGAATACTTCCGTTAAGTTTTCCATAGAATGCACTTAAGCGAGTTCGTGTAAATTTCTCCTTACGATCTGTTTTCGAAATCATTTTCACTCATTGGAAACGGTGAGAAGTAAAAACTCCTTCGTAAGCGCATTGAAGATATGCAATCGTTTTCAAAATTTTAACAAAATCGTATCAAGCTTATTGAAATCTGTAATTTCATTTAGAATCTTGTAGTTTTCCCGCTTTGTTTTCTATGCACACTGCTTATTTGATTGTCACAAAAAAAAAAATCCTTGCTCTTGTCTACCGTCATATGTTGGTGTGATATGGATCAATGGTGAGTATGTATTTCTTATAGAACTTTTACACTACACTATGTATTCGCTGTCAGGTATACTGAATCATCATCTTATACTTTGTTTCACTGGAAATTGATTATATAATGATAACGTTTA
This sequence comes from Anopheles ziemanni, assembly GCF_943734765.1. Taxonomy (NCBI): domain Eukaryota; kingdom Metazoa; phylum Arthropoda; class Insecta; order Diptera; family Culicidae; genus Anopheles; species Anopheles ziemanni. The sequence continues at coordinate 52,609,085 of NC_080705.1, forward strand.
CCGAAACAAATAGCATTCAGCTAATGAACAGTTGGAAATGATTCATAGCCAATCTTTGAGGGATTATATAATAAACCAAAAATTTAAAAGTGTAAGTCATGATTGATTTTTAAGTTAAAAGTACACTGATAAGAACCTATTTTCATGAATCCAATCAATGCTACGTTTTGGCCCACAAAACTACCGTACCTGAGCATACAAATCTTTGAAATTCCAATATATATTGTGAACGAAAAACCAAGTTTTACATAGTTTAGCACTTGCGCTATGATAAAGTAGCAGTGTATTTGTGATTAGTCTCAAGCACAAATAACGCAAAATGTTATCACCGTTGCCATAGGAGTATCCCGGTGGACCGTTGAAAGGGTCTTAAAAAGGTTACATAACTATCATCAAAGGTATCTAATGGGCACCAGAGGTCAGTTTGGACTCTGATGGTTTTTGCTTCAGTAAAAAAGAAGATTAGAGAAAGAGAGAAATTTATCCAAGTTACATTTTTAGGACCTGCAGTATATTCCGAAAGCCTATATAGACTATAATGGCCACAAATAGCAACTCAATCGAAGATTTATTTGCTTAAAAACATTGACAAATATTTCCCTTTAAAATAAATTTTAAAAAACTACACCCAACAATTTTTGAGGATATTTCAATTTTGGTTATTGCTAAATGGTGCCAACATTATCACACATACGGTATTTTGAGAGTCAACTCTCAAGGTCAACTGAGTTTGACATCACTGGTATAAGGGAACGAATCAACGTATTTAGGTCACCCACGCCACGTAAGTAGTGTTGTGTCAAGTAGCTCTTTTCATTGAGCAGAATAGAGCCTGCTCGCTCAATTAGATGAGCAGAGCGAGCCACCTAGCTCAGCTGCTCAGCTTGTTACTGAGCTGAGCTGTTGTTACTGAGGTGGCTCACCTACTGAGCTTGCTCACCTACTGAGGTGGCTCACCTACTGAGGTGGCTCACCTACTGAGGTGGCTCACCTACTGAGGTGGCTCACCTACTGAGGTGGCTCACCTACTGAGGTGGCTCACCTACTGGTGGCTCATCAAACTCAGTTGTGCGGTGGCTCAGTAAACTCAATTGTGCGGTGGCTCATCAAACTCAATTGTACTGGTGGCTCTTTAAACTCATTTGTACCGGTGGCTCAGTAAACACAGTATGTTTTATGTCCATGAACCGACAATTGAGTAACATTGTAAAACTGATAAGTTAGATGGTCAAACATGTTCGTTTAATGCGGTTGGTAACACGTTACCCGCCATGTCAGTCCCTGGGGACTGACCGTTTCCGTTGGGTGAAGTTTTCGTTCACGCCACGTAGGTCCCTTGGGACTGACAAATCTATAAGTCGTGGCGGTCGATCAGTGTCGGTCCGCCAGTGTCGGTCCGCCAGTGTCGGTCCGCCAGTGTCGGTCCGCCAGTGTCGGTCTTAGGCAAAGTTGAAGGGTAAGACTTTCCCCTTCGTGTCCTCCTTCTTGTCTCTCCTTAGTTTTTGCAGGCCGTTTGCTCTGAGCGAGGCGCGGATATCGCGGCGCGTTTGGGTTATGTTTCTTTTATTTTTATTCTCTTTGTCGCACTTGTACGGATTGCATGCGCGTATGTGTGATTGTGCATGGGTCTATTGGACCCGTTAGTTTTTTTGGGTTATGTTTTTTTTTTTGTTTTTATTCTCTTCGTCGCACTGGTACGCATTGCGTGCGCGTATGTGTGATTGTTTACGGGTTTATTGGAACGTTTGTACCAGCTTTGTTTCTATAAACTGCGGTTACTTTTTCGTCTCGTTTGCGTTTGAAGCTTATTCGTGTTATTGCTATTTTTTAATATATTTGTGCAGCAGAAGCATGTAGCGGAAAGCATGACAGTAAAAATAAGGATGTTTTATATTAATGATTTGGCTCTAATTAACGTCGCTACACATCTTCTTCTTCTTGGCGTAACGACCTCTTGGTCATGCCTGCCCGTTAAGGGCTTACGAGACTTGTTTCCCTGTTGTACGTACGTGGATAGTCAGTCCTCTCGTACAGGGTAGGGTCCGGTCTCGGTTGGGATTCGAACCCACGCCGTCGAGGTGGTGAGCCCCGGCGCTCATGGGCCGATTTTCTAACCGGCGCTACCGCTCGGCTGTCGCGGCACATCTGTACGGATTTTTACGAAAAATAATCAATAAGGTCCGAGGCATGTAAAATTACACTGGGCCCAAAGTTAATCCGGACGCTCAAAAATGAACATCCGTCCGATTTCGTTTCCGTTTGTAGGTGTAGGGAAATTCTTTACTTAATCGAATTTCAATTCGTCAGGAAAAACACCTTTATCTGTTATCTTATGCCCTAAATTAGTTACGACTGATTTGAAAAATTTACATTTACTGGGGTTTAACCGGATTAACTTTGGGCCCAGTGTAATTTTACATGCCTCGGACCTTATTGATTATTTTTCGTAAAAATCCGTACAGATGTGTAGCGACGTTAATTAGAGCCAAATCATTAATATAAAACATCCTTATTTTTACTGTCATGCTTTCCGCTACATGCTTCTGCTGCACAAATATATTAAAAAATAGCAATAACACGAATAAGCTTCAAACGCAAACGAGACGAAAAAGTAACCGCAGTTTATAGAAACAAAGCTGGTACAAACGTTCCAATAAACCCGTAAACAATCACACATACGCGCACGCAATGCGTACCAGTGCGACGAAGAGAATAAAAACAAAAAAAAAAACATAACCCAAAAAAACTAACGGGTCCAATAGACCCATGCACAATCACACATACGCGCATGCAATCCGTACAAGTGCGACAAAGAGAATAAAAATAAAAGAAACATAACCCAAACGCGCCGCGATATCCGCGCCTCGCTCAGAGCAAACGGCCTGCAAAAACTAAGGAGAGACAAGAAGGAGGACACGAAGGGGAAAGTCTTACCCTTCAACTTTGCCTAAGACCGACACTGGCGGACCGACACTGGCGGACCGACACTGGCGGACCGACACTGGCGGACCGACACTGATCGACCGCCACGACTTATAGATTTGTCAGTCCCAAGGGACCTACGTGGCGTGAACGAAAACTTCACCCAACGGAAACGGTCAGTCCCCAGGGACTGACATGGCGGTTAACGTGTTACCAACCGCATTAAACGAACATGTTTGACCATCTTACTTATCAGTTTTACAATGTTACTCAATTGTCGGTTCATGGACATAAAACATACTGTGTTTACTGAGCCACCGGTACAAATGAGTTTAAAGAGCCACCAGTACAATTGAGTTTGATGAGCCACCGCACAATTGAGTTTGCTGAGCCACCAGCACAACTGAGTTTACTGAGCCACCGCACAACTGAGTTTGATGAGCCACCAGTAGGTGAGCCACCTCAGTAGGTGAGCCACCTCAGTAGGTGAGCCACCTCAGTAGGTGAGCCACCTCAGTAGGTGAGCCACCTCAGTAGGTGAGCCACCTCAGTAGGTGAGCTACCTCAGTAGGTGAGCAAGCTCAGTTGGTGAGCCACCTCAGTTTTTGTTTCAGAGAGGTAGCTCTCTGCTCAGTGAGGTGAGCAGAGCGGCTCAGGTAGCTCTTTTGCTCACTACACAACACTACACGTAAGACCCCGCGAAAATCTTGACATCATCCAGGATACACGAGACACACGCGAAGTTCTAGTTCGAAGAACACTGTGGAGCACACAATCAACTTAGAGGTTCCAGGAACTGTTCGATAACGGCCCATACTTCTACGAACGAACGGTTCCATCGACTTACACATTTCACGAACGAACACTTGCCAACGGCCCATACTTCTAAGAACGAACGCTTGCCATCTGACGTCTAGTTCTGGAAACATCGTTTGCCGGCGCACTCCAGGAAACATCCGCTTGCCAGCAACACCTATGGAAATCTATACCGCACCATTAGCAGTTCGATGAAAAGCGGTTAAGGATATTGTTTACGGTTCTATACGTGAGTCAGGAAAATGATGCTACGCAGCTCTCCTACGTGTAAGCCGCAAGCCTTGCCGCCAAAGAAACAACGTAAGACGAGAGTAGATTCTCCTACAGAAAAAGGTGAACGATTATCGGTGGCTGCCGCGAATTCGGAATGCGTCTCTGTCGATATTTATCAACAGGTATGCCTACCGTTCCCGGTGATGGATGCACGCAACCTGCATTCATTTTTTTAGGTTCTCGAACATTGGTTTGTAGCGACGGGCCCTACGCGATGGGCACCCTCCCACTAACTGATAAGGTTGACGCTATCAGTGCCCAACGCCCGGAAACGGTCATGGACTTGAAACTTTTCCCTCCATGATTAATTTCTACAGACGTATGAAACAAGCTACGTCATCATAACATTCAGTTTGCTGAGTAAACGAGCCCAAAGATCCTCCACAACAAGACCCTCACTCGGCTGTCCGTGGGTTACTCTCATATATGACGGAATTCCGTCCTCGTTATCAGCGTAGCTCGTCATCACCGTTCGCAACGATGTATCGATGGCTGCCCATGTCGCAGCGGTAGCGCGAGGAAAGACCACGCCACGCAGTTGTGGGATCGAATCTAGAGTTTGGCACCCTTCGGTATTACGAACGGCTGACCACCGATTTATAATATATCGTCTTTCGGCTGCACCAGTTCATTGAATAGAGGTCTTGATCTTGGAGGCAGAATCATAGTGCCTTTGGGATTTTACAAGCTAGCTGTATCCTTTACTGGCAATCAGATGATCCGGATTCACCAGTTCTGTTTAATGAGCCGTCGGAATACACCGAAGCGGATTTTGAGCCTTCGTGGGCTTTGAAGCTTTATATACTTTTCAGAAATCCTTCGGTTTCAGTCTCGAGGCTAGAGCAGCCTATAGAAGGAAAGTCTGGCCGTTTTGGGACCGCGTTACAGTGTTGATTATTCGTGATAATATGGATCTGCTATTACCTAGAGACCGAACTGCCTCTTGATGAATAGTGACGAACTGTATTGATTAAGAAGTTAACTTATAAATAATTATTTCAAATGCGGTCTGCGATCTCTTTGTGTTTGTCATGGGTCCAGGTAGACCACGATGAAAGCTCCGAGTTACTTTGTCGTTAAGTATCGATTCTTCTTAAGTCTTTAACTCCTTAACTATCGGATAGATTCAACGATTAACCGAACTATCGGATGCATTCACTCATGTTATAAGCAAACCAGAACAATCGAATGTGCGAGTAGACGTTGTGAACTCTTTTGAATTAAGTTTCTTTTTCCGTGGGTTCATAATGATTCCCTACGGGTCGCGTGTAATTGAATCTTTCACCAGCCTAGCACTACGTTCAGTTCGTTATTGTACAATGATTATTCAACTTTGATAGTTTTTCTATATTGATGCTTTTATTTCCAGCCTTGATTTACGACAAAATATATATCAAGATCGTCTGACAAGTACAGGGTGCCCGAGGTAAATTTGACAGTTTAGAAAGGAATTTTTGTCAAATTTATGTTAAATGTTAAAAAAAAAATTTCTTCTAGAAAGTTTAGCTTACCATTTTTGCCGCATTTTTTTTTTGTTTACCCCCCCTCCGCGCCGATGGCTGCTTGCCCCCGCTTCCGGAACCCCGGGCAAGCGTGCGCAGTTCGTGCCGGCCATAGGCCAGTTCTCAAAATCTCGATTTTTCGATTGCGAGCTAGCGCTTTGCGGTCTTCGGCAATGTTGTAGATCTCGATGAGATAAGACTTTTTGGTTAAGGAACATTTTCCCCTCCGACTCCTCCTTCCTCCCGCAAATTTGCATTTTCACCACTGTTCGGCCCAAGTGGCCGACGTTTGCCCAAGTGGCCGACCCAGCTCCCCTGACCTTAATCCTATGGATTATTTTGTGTGCGGCACAGTTGAGCAGGACACCAACAAGGCCTCCTGCAATACCAAAGCGGAGCTGGTGGCCAGAATGGTGGCCGTGTTTGCGGCCATCCCCAGAGACATGGTTGGCCGGGCATGCCCGGGGTTCCGGAAGCGGGGGCAGGCAGCCATCGGCGCGGTGGGGAGGTAAACAAAAAAAAAATGCGGCAAAAATGGTAAGCTAAACTTTGTAGAAGAAAATTTTTTTTTTAATGTTTAACATAAATTTTATAAAAATTCTTTTCCTATTCCCTCAGGAACTGTCAAATTTACCTCGGGAACCCTGTATTACGTCATCTAATGAGTCTTCAGAACACAAGACGTTACGTTTTTGCTGATGATTCTCGAATCTTTGTTTTTTATACTAATCTGGCAGGTTCATTTCGGTTCCGAAATTCGGCATCGCATCATTCAAAAACGATTCGCGCAGCTGAGCCATGACTAGCGACTGGTAAACTTCGACAACTTTTGAAAAGGAAGATACAGACGAATGGAAACAGAAGAAAGTATTATCTCGTTCAATTGGTGCTATTTATGCAATATCTGCAATATGTCTTCACTTACGCATGCTGACGAGCGCGAACACAATCCAAGGAAATACGAGCGAGCCAAGATCGGTTACGGCCCTAACGCTGTGATACAAAATACAAACAGTGCCTATGAAAGCGAAAGCTAGGCATACCATAGCAATAAGAATGCAGAGTCGATTTCTCTGTTGGTGTAAGAGCATTTGATCGATTAAAAAATTGTGAAATTTTCCCAAACGAAACGGTTAAACTATAGTTGCAAAAATTACCTTGAGGAAGCCATACCAGTAGAGAATCACCCATGCCAAGGTAACAAGGAAGGTGGCATCAGTCTTCGTTCCTATGTACAGGTGAACGTCGATTATCCGGGGGTGTCGGGACCGAGAGGTCCCCGGATAACCGAATTCCACGGATAATCGAACATATACTAAAATACGTTTATAATACCTGGTTTGAGTCTCGGCTAGTTCACTTTTGACCAGTTCCAGTTAGTTGATTAATCATAAAAAATGTTTGAATTATTTTCCTATGGTATTTTTATTGCTATTTTCGATCAGAGAAAATTTATTTGACACATTATTGCTACAAAATGTTGTGAACTAACCCAATATTCATGGAAACATTTAAGCCCGGTTGTGCAGTTGTCAGTTGCAAGACCCCCGGATAATCCGCCCCCCGGTTAATCCGGCCCCGGATAATCGACGTCCGACTGTATTTGGTTTTGGAAAAACACGCTCCGTTAAAAGTTGAACGAATAAAACCTTCTGTTTTGCTCTCTAAAACGCTGTTTGTGGCACTTACCAAACTTATTATAGTAAGATATGGCTAGCGCACCAATACATGCTAGTGTCAAAAGAACGCCTACGATGCTGGCATGTACTTCAATGTTTTTGGATAAATTACAAAGCGACATCGTGTTGTTTTCAGGCCGAAATTGTCCCGTGTTCTGAGTCTCTGTAGTCGTATTCGATTACTATAATCACTATTGTGGGGTTAAACTATATCAGACGAATAAAAGATTGTGTCAAAGAAATAGATAAACAACAACTGTGAGAATCATGTGTATCACTCACCTTATAGAATTGGAATAATTATGTGAATGATTCCAACTCACATCCGAATTCTGTGACTTCTTGTAATGAACTGATCAGCAAATGTATGCTGCCTTCCTTAGGAGGTCGTACAGCCGATAAGCGTTGCCATCACGCCGAAGCTGTGCTCTACCAACCAACCCAGTCAGCCTACATGAACGTAATTTACCCGCACACTCCCTCAAATAGAAGGATCTGTAAAAATTGCAATAGCAGTTGCACTCGCCTTTACTGTACACATCTTGTTTATGCCACCGCATGGTCGCCGCTGTGTCTGCGCTCTTGTTCGTACCGTTTTTGTTTTGGTCGCTCGAGTTGGGAGTTGAACACTGTCCGCCCATCATCGTTGAATTTTGAAAGTATGAAAAATAGTACACGAGCGACTAGAGCTCACGTCTGGATTGCATGGTATGGAAACGAGCTTTGTTTTTCAATTGTGCGCGTGAGCCCAAACGTAGAAAATTCCACGTTGTAATCACCAGAGTCTTTGGATAAATCGCTAGCGCTGGATAGCGCATGCACTATCAATTCTAATAAATTTGGACAATATACGCTAAGGCAGTTTTGGCTAATGTTGTTCCACCGGGTGATTCAGCAGAATCAATCAGTCATCAGTCGCTATAGTGTCACTATCGCACGGTTAAGCGTTCATCGAGCAGGATGCAAATGTTGACGGTATCGAATGCAGCGGTGAGGTGGAACATGTCTTTGATGTCGCCAGGTCATCTTTATTCCTTCACAAAACTGCTGTGGACGACACCAGTGTTGGTGAACGTGTGAATAGACCTCATCAGCCATATAGCGAAGATCATTTCGCTCCTGCGTTAGTATTGAAGGTTAGTGGGTTAGTAAGCTCCAGTTACGTCTTTTTTGACCTAGTTTTTATCGTTTTCAGGCATTTACTGTGTCCCGTCATCTGCGAAGATAGAAAACAGTCACGGCTGCTGCTTATCGCGTGTTTTACTCAGCTGATCGGCGACACAAAACGATCCAGTACTAGGCACATGTAGGTTTTCGTTCGTGCCAGAACGAACTTGTGTACTTTAGAGCTTTATCAAATCAAACCAGAAATAATTCCATTTCCGTAATTGTATGGGCTAACGTTGTTGCGCTAGTTTTGCTACACGCTTTGCCTCCACTATCTTCCATATCTTGTCGTAGCCACTAAAGTAGGTTAGCAGACGCGTTATAAATACTATGGCGTCGTTGGATGGTTAGATGCTCATTTTTCTGGTGCAATCTCTTCGAATTTGTCAACAATTGCCAAAAAATCATCGATGCTAGCCTTCATGTCGATGAAACACGGCGTTCATGATGAAAAAAAGCCAAAAGAACTGCACACGATGCATCGTTGCAAAACTAGTTAGTTCTTAAAAAGCTATTGGAGAAATAGAATCAGCCGGCCTCGGCCCATACAAAAATGAGAAAGTTTTTGTTCGCGCTGAGGAGTTTTGAGTGAAACCGTTAGGAAATGTCTATCGGGATAATGCCATTTTAACACTAGACTTCATTACTATGGAATCTTGCCCGAATAATTTTTAGCGATACGCTCTTTCACAAACGATTACAAATGACTTGCCGTTAAAGTTGTTGATTTCTAATTTTCCAAAGTTTATTTCCATTCTGTGATTTGTTCCACTATTCTGTACGCGAACGTCTCGATCCGTTGTGCGTAGTGTTGTGCTTAATGAATCTTTTGGCGAGATTCATTCATATGAATCTTTCACCTATGATTCATTCCGATGGATTCATGAATCTTTGCGGATTCGAATCTTCAAAGCTTAATTAATCTTTCGAAACACTAATGAATCGTCATGAATCTTTCATGATTCTGTCACGAATCTCCCCGATTCTTTCATAGACGTGGACAATGTGACCAAAAAAAAAGTGGGTCCATCAACCCATTTTTGTTTGGTGACTTTTCATCAGTTGGTGTGCCTTCAGGATTCATGAATATCTCGACGAAAGATTCAGCAATTCCTATAAGGCAGAGATTCATGAATGTGAATCAGATTTACACAACACTAGTTGTGCGGGATCCGTTACTGTGGGAATTGGCGTTACATTCAATCTTGGATATTTGATGGCGTCATTGTATAACCGTGAAAACATTCATTTATGTTGCAAACGCAACAGCCTTTTTTTCAGCCGGCAGGAGAGATATACACACGTTTTCTGAAACACATTGAGCAGAGTAGTGGTTAAAAATGTCAATGTAATTCTTATCTCCGCTGCCCGAAATGAAAGAGAGTTTCTCCCTTGCCGCACGTCCGTTTTATCGGCTCTGGAGTGCATCGTGCGACAACTTCGGCCCTTAAGGGCCGTCTCAATCACATCACTAAATTGTATTTCAATTGAATTTTTGTTAGAATATCTTCAGTTGCTGAACAAAAACAAGTTGAACATCGAACCAGTCTAGAGTCTTTTATATAAAAAAACATATGTGGATGCTTCAGACTTGGTTTGTTAAGCTTGTGGCATTACGAGCATTAACCCTAGTTTTAGTTTCCATCTCGGTCACTGGACTCAGGCACCTAAACGGGCGACATAATTATGTACTATCTTTTTTTTTTTAGTACAATAGAATAAAATCTATTCTCATCAGGACACCAAACGAGTGAGAACTGTCTCAGCAAAGATCCGCAATCGATCCGAAAAGGCACAAGCCCACAAATGCTCAACTTTAACGATTGAAACGCCTTTCAACATGCAAATAGAAATAAAATATACCCCTCCGCAAGGTCACAGGTATGGCCTGTAGGTCCAACTTTGCCTAATTTAAACATATGTGATCGTAAAAAGCATATCAGCATGACTTGATAACCTCCACAATGATTTACAAAACATTGTTAGTTTTCGATTGAGCCCCCTTGCTTTGTAGCTATACGGAGCGTAGTGCAGCCTATGATAAGCGACTCCGCCTGAGAGCTGCTTGCCTGAGATACGCATCCTGCATTTAACCGTGACCGCTTATCGCAGCGGGAATGCCTGGCGTGTGCACCGGCGCCACTCGGAACTCCAAGCCCTACCGTTAGCCTAAGAACACGTTACGCTCTTGCGTGTCCTCGAAAGGAGTAAACTCACGTCATGTGAAGTGCTCGGGAGGATAGAAGGAAAAGCAAAACAAAACAAAACATCCCATCTACCGAAAAGGAAAAACCTGAAACGGAGCATACTGTCGACAATGCTGTACGGCACACGGTAGGTGCTATCGAACGGTTGTTCCTTTTTGCTTGCGCTGTGTGCGGCGCAAGGATTATCCGAGATTAATTTCCTCGTGTTCCGGTTCGGGAGGTGCCGACTTTGGTGGCCTACGGGGCAGACAGGGTGGAAAAGTGGCCGGTCTGAAAAAGAGTATTTTTCCCGGACCGGTTGTTATACGATGCTGTAACCATCCCGTGCATCCCTGCAGGACAATAAGTAGGACGGAACCAGCGCATCCTCGGCATGCCTACGGCGAAAGTCAAGGTACACCAATTGTTCGGAATTTTCGTAGGAATAAACATAGCTACCAGGACGGCGGCAAAAGGCCTGGGACGACGCTTACGTTGGAGAAGGCATAGGAACAGTAACATCGAAATTGAAAACGAGTATCTGTTTTCTACAAGTTGAAAGTTTCCATTGATGGTTCAGGAACGGTGGACAAGTCAAAGCATGTACATGCTAGACTAGGTAATATGAGCACCTTGCCATACTACAATCATGCTACACGCATCGATATGAGCCTTCATTGCAGCCACACTTGAACACTAACGGGCACAAACTATTGATGCAATTTTTATCAGGCATCAGGGATCATTTAGACTGCGCGAGACGCTTCAAACATAAACCTTCGCTGATGCCATCGCATCGTTTGTTAAGAATTTTGAATGTTGGTTGATGGTTTGCTCATTCATTTAATTAAACGAATTTGACATTTTCCACATAGTTAACGTGCGCCTTCAGAAGTATAGATGTTCAAATCACGATTAAAATGGAATGAAACTATGTAATGGTTATAGATTTTCTATATAATAAATAATTCAATCTTATCCATATAAAAAAGGGATGTGTTTTTTCCAATTTAAAAAGGAGGTTTGAGGAAAGTTCTGTATCTAAAACAGAAGCACTTTCTTGCTGCACTCAGTTGCTCCTTAATGCAACTGAATTATTTTTGGGTAGAAAACATGATAGTATAAAATTTAAAGGAAATAGATATTATTCCTCTAAGTTATCCGAATCCCAACAAAACATCTTTTTTCAGTAGAAGAATCTGAGAGAACTGGCTATATACATACGCAGGGGGGGGGGAAATTTAGTCGTAACAGGGCAGGCATGTCAAGAAGGAGGCTGTTAAAACTGTTGACCAAAGTTACTTTTCCTTATATACTCGAGAAAGGGGAAAACAGGATTACTAAAGGAAAGGAAAGCTAGGATAACGGCAAATGATTTTGAAAAAGCTACAGGTAAAATAAAATCTCGACACGTTTTGCTGGAAATATAACATGTTAATGAAATATCTAGGATCTTACTTCTGTATTATACCCTCTTTTCTTCTTCATACTAGTGTATTGCCGCGACGGGTTTGTGTTGTTCTATGGATAAGAAACTAAAGTCAGCATTTCGTAGGCAACACTGACGGAAAGGGACAACGCGTTCCATCAATCGGCGATACATGCGATCCGTCGGAAGAACGGTATCATCAGGGTATTAGCTCCTAAATCTTCTACCATACCGCTTGTGAAGGACGTCGTGCTGGCAGGGCAAACATGGCTCTGCAGATCGGATCCTGCGGGGGTGAACCGTTCCCAGATGGGCTCAGACTTTTGCGATTTCAGCAATTCCGGACGAGACAGGCCGGCACGACAGCCGTGCTTTCCCGCCAGGCACCATACGGCCGGAACGTGTATGCACGAGCACGAGCCATCTGCATATGGTGGCACAGCATGTGTCTTCTGGATGGATGAATGGATGTGACTCAACTATATCCATTGAAACATTGAGTCTAGATGGTTGTTGCGAACCGAGCAAATGTTTCGTGCCTAGTCGAAATATTCACAAACTCCGAGTCTTCTGAGATTTCTCAGTTTAATTGTTAGCAGCTCGAGCTTTGTTTTCGTTTTGATTGCTTAACCTGTTAAACATGAGTAAGTTTTGTATTGGATGTAATGTTAGTATTGTTTAGCACAAACCAATTTGAGTTTCGTACAATTTGCAAAACCTGCTACTTATCGCAACGTCTCATAAAATCGCTACACAGATTCATATGTCTTTTATAAGCTTTCTGCTATATGGTTGAAATCCAGAGCTTATATTTGAATTGTTTCATACCGGGTGCCCCAGTAAGTCTAAGCACAGTTTGAAAATAACGATACGAACTAGTTTTATTTATTTATTTATTTATTTATTTATTCGTATCGTCGTCGTATCACAAAGGTCTTCACGACACAACTTAAGTATAAATTACAAAAACGGTTACAACGCGTGAGAATCATTAAACGAGACGGAGACGTGCTCGCGAAACACTGACGTAGAAACATTAAAGCCACACAAGTCCAGCACTGAATTCCATTTGTTGCACATAACATGTAACTGGTCGCATTACGCAAGTTCTCTGCATGTCCTGACGACGCTTGTCAAGAGGATGCAGGCCCAGCAAAAGGCACCGTTGATTGTAGGAAGGCTGCACATGGTTATTTCGCCATGGGAGAAGTCGAACTGCATACCGGTCGCGAAAGTCACGACAAACTCTTAATACGAGACCCAGCAGTTGATTGGCCTTAGAGATGACGTACTCGTAGTGCTCTCGGAAAGAAAGCTACGCGTCAAGCAGGACACCAAGGTCGCGAATGCTGGACGTTCTGGACAGGATATTGTCGTTAAGTGCGTAATTATAATGAAGCGAGTGGCGAGATCTACTAAATGAAATACATGAGCATTTCTCAGGACATAACTGCAGATTGTTATTAGTGCACCAATCACCTAGTTTACCGAGAAGGTTTTGAAGCCGCACACAGTCATCCGTATTTTTTACAGCTGAGAATCTGCATACATCAAGAATGAGCCGGCAGGTAGTATGGACGCCAGATCGTTACTATAGATCAGGAACAATATTGGGCCCAGATTACTGCCTTGAGGAACACCCGATGAGCTGGGTATGAGATAAATGTGGCGCTATACCAACTTGATATGTTCGACCATCAAGGTACGAACTTATCCAGCCAATAAAAGAGAAGGGAAAGCCAAGTTTACACAATTTAGAGAGTAACAACTCGTGCGAGATGCTATCGAAGGCAGCTTTAAAATCGATGTAAACGGCGTCGACTTAAGAGCCACGGTCCATGTTTTGCAGGCAGAATCTCACGAATTCGATTCGGTTGGTGGCAGAGGAGCGTCTGGGCATAAATCTATGCTGGCAAGGGTTGATGTAGTTGCTGACAGCATTGAGCAGAGGCGTATACATAATTTGTTCGAAGACTTTAGCACAAGCGCATAGTGAGACGATTCCTCGATAGTTAAGTTTTTAGAGCAAACTTTTTTTTTGATACTACTACTTTGATCTACAACATTTCAAGGTGGAAAATGCTACCGTAGAAGCACCATACTTGGCGCGGGTCCAAACTTGGCGCACTTTCTACTATTTTCTTCGATATTATACTATTTTCAAAACATTTGAGTCTAAAATATGCAGTCAAATATTTGTTTATGTTTATACAATACATCCGCATCAACACATGTTATTGGTTTTTTGTTCTTGAATGTATATATAATTAAATGAAAAATTCCATCCCACAAGTGCGCCATTTTTTACCCGCGTTAGCAACGCTGCTAAGGAGTGGGTTCAACTTTTTCCAATAACTTAAAGGCAAAACAAATATTATTAATGTTTTTTTTAACCGAAACTGTTAAAATGTAAGTATTTCCAAAGAATCGTGGTTAGATTCGGCGCTTTTTGAGATATTTATGCTAATTTGAAGCGAAAATATTTTGCGCAAAGTTTGGCTCACAGTGTTCCTAATTATTCACCGTCGAGACTATGCATGTTTGCGCGGCTAGATATTTTTGAATCAAAGAAGGCTTTGATGAATGAGATTATAAAAGTTAGCGATGACATAGTATTATTTCCAAGAGAGAAGCCAAAGTCCGCTGCAAAAAAAGCTAAATTGTTTTTTTAATTGCTGTTGAAAAGTGTTTCTATTGTTTTAAGTTGACTTTTGAATAAAGCTGTTGAATTCAATGAACTACATCCAATTTGTTTTGAGTGCGCCAAGTTAGGAACACATCGCGCCAAGTAAGGAACACTGCAAAAACTATGCGCCAAGTTAGGAACATAATCTGCCACACAAATAGTTTCTGAGACTTGAAGAAATATTAATTTAAGAGTTTCTCGCTTATTTTTCATGTATTCTATGGTAGTTAGGCTAGCACTGAGCAAAAACTGGCGTGATTTGACCGAACATTGATTTTGTTATTCAACTTTTTATGCAGAATTTCCTTAACTGCGCCAAATATGGTACATCTACGGTATTTCTATTTAATTGTAAGCCAAGGAACGAAGTTTGGTCTCACAATTCCCATTACCTTAAGTTCATATGTAGAACTAGGATTTTCATTACTTTACGCTCCACACCTTTTGGAACGTTTTGCTGGAATTTGCTGCTACGATATTTTTCGCAAGTTTGCTTTTATCAAGGCATACATAATTTCCACGGGTTGGGCCTGGGAACTGGGAACGGTTCAGCGGATTTAGCTCCTTGGGTACGAATACCACTCCGTCGAATTTGTACCACGCTATCGTTTCCTTCGCATAATGTACTGATGCCAAATTCAGCCGAACCAGTACTGGATGATCATGTTTTCCGATCTTAGGAAGACTGGTTGGAGGTTCCCAGTTTGTTGGCCTTATCTACGGAAGCACCCTTTTTACATACAATAGCAATGTCAAGATTTTTGTCTAGTCTAGGGTTTACAGGGTTGGGTCTACGTGCAGATTCAAAGGTACACCTCCCATCATACTTACGAATCATACTTCTGTTTTTTTATGCTTTGATATTTACACCTTCCATTTTCACCAACGGACTGATTTATTTTCGAGACTTATATTGATTTAAAGCTTTGATTATAAACAATACTATAATATAATGATCATCAGCTACAAAAATTACTACTGAATCAAAACAAAGGCGCATCAACATCGAGCTTAGACTTTTTGAGACATCCTATATGGAAAATCCGTTTTCAAAAACTGCCAATCCAAACTTTAGGCTTTAATAACCATGATATCAATACTTGTGTCAAGTAGTTCCACAGGCGATAAAAGATTCTCCAACCAAAGCATCAAATGCTAACCATCAAACACAACGCTGCAAGTGTTCAGTTGGGCCCAAGGTTCGCAGTATCAGGCGAGGATAAGAATCGGCCTGGCGGAAAATCATGCCCATCGTAATTGAAATTCGTTCCGTCGATTAGCGCCATAGCCGATGCCTTCGGACGGCTACCAAACACTCTCCTTGGAATGCGATACCGTTCTTGCGAGGGTCCTTTCTGCCCGCCTTTGCTCATTCGATCCCCGAGCGAGGCCACATCAATTTAACACTTGTTCGCTCCGGAACTCTGAGGCACCACTTGGCCCACCGTTGCCTGTCGACAAATTGCCCGATTTTTAAACGGTCCATCACCGTCACGCTATTCCGGGGCGTCTCTAATGTAAGCCCCGCTAGGTTACGTCACAGGTTGACACTTGGGTCGCGAGTAATGTTTAAGCTGTTCCTGAATGACGCTGAGGAACGAAAAAGAGAACAAAACACGAAAAGTTGCTTCGACTGGAGCGACATAAAGATCCCTCCATGGACAACCCTAATCACTCCGAATGGTTATTTGAGTAGCATAAAATTTACCATGCCCAATTGCATAGAGGACCCAATGACGAATTTTCGTGCCTGCCACCACGCCATAGGAACGGCGTTCGACCGAATATCAGGACACACCAATGAAGCCATTTTCCGGATCTTTCTTTATTTTTTAAGAACCTTGTGCTCGTCGTTCTCTGGCCGGGCTTGTTTTGGAATGATGGTTTTGAACTTGCAGACTCGCTTGTCCCCCCGCGATAGTGTATTCAATTTTATGCACGGGATTTTTACGAGCCGTAATCGTGGTGGGACCGAATACCTACGTCTTTGGGTTGTTATTTTTATCGCATCCTTTGCGCGAGGCTCTAGCAACCGTGGGCGTTTGTGGCCTTCCAAAGGGAAGACGCGTCTCGTTTGGGGAGACAATTTCCGATCGAAAACAAACACGATCCGGGGCACCGGGGAGAAGCGTCGGATTGGAAATGTTATTGAACGCGTCGCGTTTCATGTCAATAAATTTCCCCCTCATTGTATGCCCTCTTCTCTCACCCTTATCCTACCTAACCAGTTCTGAAACAAGGAAAACCAAGGACGAAAGGAAGTGTGTCGTACCCTGGGTCGTTCGCGGAGGGCTGGTCGTAAAAAAGGTGGCCAAAGGGAAAAGCGGTTCGGCCCGGGTAGGGTGTGAGATGATACGCAAAATTCCGAATTTGTCACGGCCCGAAACAGGTGACGCGCTCGTGGTTCGATGGCGCAATGGCAGTGCCGAACGGCAAAAGCACGGAACACCCTTCCGGATGTTCGGAAGGCAAAGAAAGCGCCCTCCTCGGAGCGGGCCGAGCGGGTTTTCCCCCGAAAGAGGGCCGGATTTTCGTAACCACCCGGTAACGGATGGTCCGTCTCCTAGGGCCCCCTTTGACAACCGCGTTAGACATCGCATAGCAAATGGAGAATTGACACAAGGGAAGGACGACCGGTGGTGCAGGATAACGACGGCTGGACGGGGGATTTTACGATTTTTCGGTGGTAACACGTGCAGACAATTGTGGCCCGCCGATCGGCGGTGACGGTGGTGCATAAGTTTTGATGTGCTGCAGTTTCGCCCTGACACAATTATGCCATCGTGCGTGTGCGTATGTGTGTTCGGTTGCGCTCGGTTTGGGCGTTAGCTTTTTCTTAACACTAGAATCCAAATTGGGGTCATTTTGACCCCAACGCAGTTTTCGATTTTAATATCTCGAAAACGGCTGAATATTTTTTCATAAAAAAATAAGGCTTTTCTTAAAATCCAGAGCTATATCTAAAACAAAAATTTCAGATTTTTCTGTTTGACCAGTTCCGAGAACCAACTTGACTATACCTAGAATGCTTTTTAGGGGTCATTTTGACCCCTACTTGTAAAACGCTATAATTTCACTATTTTTGAAAAATTTTCAAATCCGTAAACTGTTACTTTTTAGTATATTTGTTGACTATCTTTTGACGTTTTTGGTTTTTCGATGCATTTCTTCATAATTCTGCTAGCTCGGTGTATAGCAAAAACGGTCGAAATTGCGTTTTTTTCAGCTTTTATTCATTCAAAACCTCTAATGTAAATCTAGAAAAAAAGTGTGCGCTAAAAAGTTAGTATCTTGAGCAACATTTAAAAAATAAATTAATATTTTTGCCATTACAAATGACTCCAGAAATTGACCTCAAAGATTAAAAATAACGCCAATTCCCATAGTAACGCATCGTGCATAACGCTTCGAAACGCTCGCGCACGGAATAACGGAACAAAGCGCAGAACGGAAACTACCTATGGAAAATGTTAAAATCCACAACTTCAAGATCAATTTGTGGCGTTGTTTGTTAATTTAAAAATATGAAATTGTTTTTCAAAGGTGGCCTAATATATCAACATCATAGCGCACACTTTTTTTCTGAATTTACATGATACATTTTGAAAGAATAAAAGTTGAAAAGGATTTTAATTCGACTCATACCGATCTTTTTTGCTATACACCGAGCTAGCGCAATGATGAAGGGGTACATCAAAAAATTAAAAACGCCAAAAGATAGTCAATAAATATACTAAAACTTAACAGTTTACGGATTTGGAAAATCTTCAAAAATAGTGAAGTTATAGCGTTTTCAAAATAGGGGTCAAAATGACCCCTAAAAAGCATTCGGGCAAGTTTCCAAAGCAATGTGTTCTAGTGTTAAAGCCCGGATCCTCCTGACTTTTCCATTGCTTCATATTGCGGCTATTGCTTATTGAACTGTTTGGGTCTACGCTAAGAAACGTGACTTTAATATGGGCCATAGTCAAATATATTGTTTGTGCTAGATTTAGACTACGTCTACAAGTTCGTCATTAAATTTAAAAGAAAGCCCTTTTTTAAAGTACTTATACGTAGTAATCATTTTAATAGAACTGTACAGCCTGGGATTGATACAATGTTAATAAGTTAAAATAGTTTAAAACCTCTAAAATAAAATTCTTAAAGACAGCAAACAAGGTTTTTCATTGAAATCTTAAGCATTTTCTATAGAATTCTTCCCAGTGGCTGACACTGTATTTCGACAATGAGCTCTAAGTTTTCGCAGGTAAAACGTTGAATTTGTATGGATATTCGAAAGAAAATTCAAAAAATTTCTGACTCGAATCTCTTAAATTACCAGATAATTTGGTTTTGGGAGTTGCTTATATTCGAACATCTTTGACCATTTCCATACGAACACTCTACCATTATTTGGTGGAATTGTTTAATGTTTGACGATTATTATTATTAGACTTACCTTTGATAGCACTATGCAGAGGTACCTTCTAAAGCATGGAAGTGAATGCTTAAATTTGATTTTCAATTGTAAATAAAATAAGGACTGATGATCATTTTTTGTTGCATACGTAATATCAATTAATTTATTTTGTATACCATACTATAAAAATGAAATATAGTAGAAGATGTTAACATAAAGTAAAACCATCTTATTGTCCTTTTTAACCTGCTGGTTAGTGCGCTGTATCACTTTGAAAATAGTGGCTTAAATTGATCTTCTTGCCTGCGAACATGTCGTCATTCAGAGAAACAAATTCAGGCGAAATATACATTTTTCAACGATTGATGATGACAAAATTCTTAGATTTTTCGATACCTTATGTAGATGATTTTTACTTTGCCGCACGAGAAATCATACTATCAAATTGTTCGATTAAAATAAAAGTCTAGTTTTGGTAGACATGCCTAAGATAATAGCAGGTGTGGCCTCAGTATGGTAAGAAAACATTTTTTATCCTTGAAATTAAGTTTTTGTCCACAATTTAAGTTATGTGAACCATGGAGGGAAATAATACAGAGAAGATTTATGTTCAAAATGCAGTGGATAAAGTAGTGGTTTTCTACGAGAAATATTTCAAAGACTATCAACTTTGAAATATTTCTCGTAGTAAACAAATCAACCCCTCCTCTACGCTACAGACTTTTGAGGATAGTCAGTCCTCTCGTACAGGGGAGGGATCCGGTCTCGGTTGGGATTCGAACCCACGCCGTCGAGGTGATGAGCCCCGGCGCTCATGGGCCGATTTTTCTAACCGATGATGACTTTAATATTACGAAATAATGCCATTTCCATACATAACTAAGCTGCTGAAAAGTACTAGCAATTTAAACATTTCCTAGGTTGAGCTCAAAATAGGCAAACCTTAGGTGTGTGACCTTATCGGTGACTGTCAGAAAAAGTTTTTTGGCAATTATTCACAGCTTCAAATGGTGTATCACTAAAGAAAAAGACCCTATCGCTGAGGACTGGGAATCACGATCGAAACGCTTCCCATCGATAATACCTCTCGATGTTGACTTTGTTGACACAGTTCGTCACGATACGGAACACGATCGTTTGTCTCTCCTACTGGAACCGCACAAAAATATCCATCGTCCGGTCACACGCCAACCAGGCCACGCTTCCCGGGCGCCACGGGATTGAAATTCGCCTACTTACCATTAACCGTATTTGCGCAGCACTGCTGCAAACTGTTGCCGATTGTTTGTTTTATTTACCCGCGCGCCAGTTCCCATCGACCGTGATTGGCCATCGCAGGAAGGGGCAAACAACGGCATCGAAGCCAACGATAACGACGACGATGTTGCGGTTATTATTATTGCCATCGACGAGAAAACGTCCCCGAGGCGGGAATGTTCGGACAATGCAGACGCGGAATTTTCCCGGACCCGGACCCTAACCAGGTTCCCCGATGGACGCCTCATATTGGATGTTTACCCGCGATTGTCACGCTGACGGCCAGTACGCTTCCCGGGGCGTAGTTCTGCGTGGCGTTCGTTTGTTTGTTTATCGGCGACGGTCCGCGCGACAAGTGACAGTAGAGTGCGGCCGTCATCCGGAGCTCCAGGGCTCGTAAAAATAAAAGATCAACCGAATCCCGAACCGAAGGTAAATAAATAGTAAAATCCCTTCCGCGCGGTGATGAATTTATTGTTTATCACACCGGCGTCCCGATTTCGTCCGTGTTTTTCGGGCGACCCCCGTTTCGATGCCCGTCCGCATCCGCTGCCCCGTTCCCGTTTGCTACGGCTCTTATTTGCTTGGCTTGTCCGTCCGTTTCATCCTGCCGGGTTTTCCCACTTTGCTGGTGGCATCAAAAGGTCACGTGCTTGTTGTGTGTCGAACCCAATCGTTTGATGTCAACTGATTTGTTGCCCGAAGGGTGGCAGCTAGTTGTTCACGCCAAAGTACACATACCCGCTGGAAAGTGGTCAATGGACATTGATTTCATTGGTAAGAAGTTTTATTTGATTCTTCTATTTAAGTTTCTAGCGAATTAAAACTGAAGATTGTAATATAAGTAATTGTACAGACAGATAATGTACCAATCAGTGGTTTAGATTACTATTTATTGCTTGAAAATTATTGATAGTATACAGTCCGATAATTTTTTTTTTCTATGCCATAAATAAATGTTGTGTTATTTAGTTTTTTATGCGCTCATTAGATTGAATTTGAAAATACAATTGAAAAAAAATTAAGCATCATTTTTTAACTGTAACTAAGCCATCATTTCGGAATGCAGTTTAAAGTTTCAATTGTTTTCTATGAAAGTGGTAGACTTTATTATACTGTTTCTTGTTTAATTAGAGCGTTTTTACTTCTGTTTTCGGAGTGATTTCTGATATTTCTTATCTTAAACAGAGAAAAATTCATGTTGTAAAATTTCTAGGTTTTTTAATTGATTGAAGTTTTTTATGTAAAAAACCTTACACGAATAAGAATGCCTTATTGGGTGCTAAAATTGATCATAGGTTAGAGATATTTGCATTTCTATTTAACAATGCCATGAAAACAAAATGTATCCTAAATACTTTCGTTTTGAATACTTTTGTTTATGGCAATGTTCCTCAACTTTATTACAGCCACATTTTAAATGTCATGCACGCGAAACAATTTTACCCCCGTTTAAACTCGGCAGCCGTTAACATTAAAGCGTGTTTAAGCACCCAAGTTATACGATCGACTTGACATCAAATGAAGTGGACAAATTCTTTGCCCTCAAATGACAGTGTCGAAATAATGATTATTACCAATGGGCTGTTTTGTAGGATTTGGGCAAAAACATAAAAAAAATCAAGAAGAAAAACTGTCCCCTGTTCGTCACTCGCTAACATAAAACGCACTCGCATGCCGTTGCCACTTTTTATCGCTTTCACCCAACATAAACCAAGTCCCCTAATGGGATAACGATACCGGGTATGGCTATGATACGCAATCGCCGGCCTAGAATTGCGACACTAGGAAAAAGCCAGCTTGCAACAAGATGGCCCCCCGGGAGGAGGGAAAAACATTCCCTGGCCATCCCTGACCAGCCCGGCACCTGAGCATCTTGAGACGAACGCCATATTTCTTTTAGCGGGGCCATCTTTTTCTAGCTGGACGATTGCGAGAGTGAAAACATTTTGTTCCTCCTCCCGAGGGGAGATGTCTGCTCAAAGCGGTTTGAGGAAATGGCCGGGAAAAGTTCAGCTCTCGGTCCGTTCGTCGGTTCGTGCGGTTCCCGAAGCGGTGGACAGTTTCTTCTCCCCCCTCCTTAATCCCGACCGAGAAAACGGTCAATGGTCAACCGAAACGATGGAGGGGAGCTTTATCGTTATCGCTTCGTTTATTTTTATTGAACCATTCGATCGCTTTTGATAAATCGGACCTTTTTGGCAGATTCCATTTTCGGTTGCTTGGTACGGGAAGTAGTTCGGGCTGGGTGCCGTTTTTATGATCTCACCATTTTGAACCCTCATCCGGATCTTCGGGCCGGGCAAATGGTGGGTACATCACAACTTTCGCAGCTGAGCTAAAGGGATAAGCATATCTGCTGAAGGATACGCCTGTGTCCAATCCCAAAAAACCCAAGATATGTCCTGAGGCGCCTCTTTTACACTCTCTTCCAGGATGCCCGGATTGCCGGAGGCACTCGTCGAAGTCGAGGGAATAAAAATTAGTAAACCCAAGCCCAAGAAGGGCGAACATAGCATTGGGCACATTCCTGACTGCTGCTGCTGCACTGATGTCCCGATCCGGTGTGATACGGTTACGAAGTTCTAAGCAGCCGTAACGAATCGTCGAGTGAATGGTGCTGTTTCGCCCCGGTTTTTTACGACGTAGGCAATGAAGCCCAAAATGGGAGCGTAAAGATACGAACGTCGGTTTCGGACGAATCTGGATGGTTGTGGAATCGAAGGGGTGGAAGGTAGAATGGAATCCTTGGAATGTGCATCGTTTGCTTATTCATGCCAACGGGCAAACAATTCACTGTTCCTAACGAGGACGCTGGACACAGTGAGATAAGGTGGAACACTCAAGAGGACATTTTAAATACTCGACTGTTTTGATTATTTTTAACCGATAATAATTCAAAAACAAATAAAAATCCATTTTTGCATTGTAAATGATGATGGTGCCGCTGTAGTATGAAAAAACCTTGTACTAGAAATGTATGTAGCTAAGTGACGTAATGTAATAATGGGTCGTACAATACTCCAATCCGTATCTCAAAATTGGACAAATTTAAGCCACTGAATTTTTAAGGGCTTCAAGACATTGTTTACGATACGTTACTCAGACATGTTTTGAGCTTCTGTTTTTTATTCACTACCAAAGTTTGCAAGCCTCATTTTTTCCATCCATCAAAAGCATGGGGTTTCAATACGTGTAACTGTTCAAATTTTATTTTATAAATTATTCTTTTTTAAATTCTTCTAGTATAATATACTGAAATTAGAAGAAAAATCGAATTCGACTGTAAACGTATTTAAAAAAAAAGCGTTAAAACATAAAATATCGTTTTTTCACGGTTCCAACTTTGCGTAGTAAAACTAGAACATTAAACAATGTATTGAATTAATACTAAGTTAACCATTAACACACAAACAATTTTTTCCCCGAAATGTACGTCCTTTATACCACCGTGCAGGGGTTCGTTGGAAAATGTGACTCTTTTTTCCTTTTGCTCGCCATGAGTGGGCGCTGTTTTGCTATCTCTAATTTGAATTCGTACTCCTAATATGCAATTCTCCAAAAGTCCTCCGGAAATCTACGTTTTATATGTGTTTCACAAAAGGTCGTAGTTTAAATTGCATGCTGTAAATGGTTTGTGTGGGGTTTTATTTCATGTTGAAACACAACTTCATCTGTTCTTTACCATTTTATTCAATATGTTATGTTCTTTTTATTGTAACGTATAATTTTAATGTAATTTGTGCATACATAATAATAAAAAAATCAACTAGTGTACGAATCCTTACTCAAACGCTAACGATTAAAAAATTCAAACAAGGTTTTCAAAATAAAGCTAGCCGATGAATTTTCGTTCCACACTTTGTTTGAAACGTTTCCCCGCCGTTCGAAACAGTGATTTGCAATAGGCGTCGTACTGCATCGCCACCCCAATGCAAGGGCCATTGTTGGCATCGATAATTAATTGACATTCCGCAAATGCTTCAGAGGAAGCTTCCGTAAATGCCAAGCGGATAAAAGGTTTAGAAATGTTCCATGAACCAAGGGTTGAGCAAGGAAAACTGGCTCATGAGTAATGGAGCTTTACTTACGCGAGTCATTCGGTTGGTGGTGAAAGTATACAGTCAACTCGTCCATCAATCAAAGGATGATCTTTGCAACAACTTGTTTGTCACTGGTTTGGTAATCTACTCTGTAGGGTTTGGAGAAGAATATATAGTGTAAAATGGTACAATTAAGTAAACACTAAATCTTCATAATGTGAAAATTATAGATCAACAATTGTACGTCTTATGAAAAAATGATTTAAGCCTCTGTGATAAGTAAACTATTTTATAGAAAATAGTAGAAGAAAAAGACCAGACAAAGAGCTTGCTTGCAAAGTAGATACATTTATTTATCGATTTATTTTACAAATGTGAAACGAGTTTTCAATTCATTTGTATGCACAACTAGTGGTTACAATAAGTGAGACGGATTATCTAAATCACCCCGGTTTAGGCAAAACTACTCCGCTGTTATCAACAACTTGATAAGATAAAAAACGGTTTAACGACGTTTGCGCCTGTTCGCCATGATTCTGGCCTGCCCGGCAATACTTGTCGTACGTGCAAGTGTTTATGAACGTCCCGAATCTAACCACAAACGAACTGGTCGAACATTATAATACATGTCCAGCACCATCGCTCCCGGCGCAATAATTGACCGCATGGCTGAGGGTTGTCTGTTGCCAGTTTGTTCATTTTTTCTGTTCTGCAAAAAGCTAGTTCCCTGTGTTGCCTGGTTTAGTGTGTTTGTGCCTTCTGCTCGCCCGATGCAGTAACATTGATAGACGACAGATGACAAATGATGGTGTGCGATCCATTTGATCAATGTTTCACAAACTGATGTGAACCGTGCATTTCTAGACCAAGTCGGATATGGTTTTTATTACAGTGATGGCTGTGCGAAGTGATAACTTTGCTTTCAAGAATACTGCAATACTACAAAACTTTATTTTGCAAGAATATGGTTATTGTTTTTTACCTGTGTACAAGTATACAATATTTTGCCAATCAATTGTTTTTGGAATAAAAAACAATACAATTATAATGCAAACGTCAACGAGTTTATGGTATTCCAAGTAGAGAAGATAATAATTTAAAAAAATAAAAAATATCGTAATACAAAATGAATACTATCATAACTATAAGAAAGTTTAGTAAACGTCCCTGCTAATGAATTATGATATTCATGAGGCCACCACTGTAAGTAACGCACAAGGATCCACATTACATGACACTTTCCTGCTGCTGTTGCTGCTGCTGCTGCTGTTCGAGCAACGTGTTGCACAGTCCATTTATGTGCGAGTTCGATTGACCACCGAGGCCGGGACTGTTCGGCAGGTAGCCGTGTTGTTGATGCGGGCCCGGCTGTGACATCGTCTGATGCTGGAGTCCTGCAACGACACCGTGATGCTGCAAGTGCATCGGATTCTGTTGCTGCAGAGAGGCGGAAGGGACCGATGGTCGCTGGCTACCGTTGGGTGGAGTGCCGGGGTGGCCGGGAGCATTCGGGCCGGATGTTTCCTGATTGCAGAAGTACGAGTTTTGCATCGAGTAGAGTCGATCGATCGGATTGAGCATTCCTGATCCGGAGATGGCATCCTGGGGCGAGGAGGCGGGATGCCCAATCGTATTGTTATGGTGGTTACTAGTGCTGGGTGGTCCTCCGTTCATGGATGCGGTCAAGTGCTGAAGCGATACGCCGTACTCCAATGGCTCGTTGCTGTGCATCGTTGTCGTCGGATCGATGTTCATGTTTTCCGTCTTGATTCCGGGTCCAGTTCCGGCGTTTGAATGAAGCTCTGCAGGAGGCACCGGAAGTGCAACATGCCGGACCATGAAGACCGGAGCAAGGGAGGGTAAAGATCGCGAAGGAAAAGCAAACGAAATGCATTGAGATGTGAGTGATTGCCACAGGCTAGCAGGTTGGTGTCTGAGTGTTCTTTATTTTTATCGTAGAAAAAGTATTTCTCGTGTTCGAAATATGCAGTATACAAATAACACACAGTAGTTGACGATCACTACCTCGACGGCGTGGGTTCGAATCCTGACCAAGATCGGACCTTGCCCTGTACGAGATGACTGACTATCCTCGAACACAAATGTTCGTAAGCCCTTAAAAAAGTCAGGCATGACCACGAAGAGAAGAAGTTTAAGAAGGAATAAGAAGAAGTCAATAAATCCCATATCATCTAGTTTTGCACATTTAAATTCACTTATTATATGTGTTTTATCAAAATTAAACCAAAGCGGCCAGTTTTTAAGCGATTAAATCATACCATAACTATTCTAAACTTGCAGATGGATTATGGCATAATAATGATACAAAATCAACTTAAGCTACATAGATTTTAAAAGCACAATTACTTTAGAAGGAAACATTGTACATACGATGAGCGTCTACGCATTGCCACGTTTCCCTTTTTTGGATGGTACGTTAGAAAGTTCTACAATAAGATGCTTCGTACACAACAGGGTTATTCAAGCAATGAAATGGTATGTACAAATATCAAATAGCAAATAATTTTTTCTTTAATAAAATACCAATAGAATATATATTTGTCTGCACTACCCTTGTTATGCCAGCCAAACACATTTATGTTCTTTTTTATGATGCCCACCACACATTCATTCAATCGTACCTTATTTGTTGGGCCTTTCCCCTTCTACCTGTTGTACATCTTGTTTTTTCGGACCTTTGCCGTGCATTGCACGAATATGTGTAGAGTTTATTCAATTTATTTCCGTACGAACGGTACTATTTGTAGAAGTTTACTAGCTTGACCCCGCCTTCGAGGAGAATAAACGGTACCAACAAGGCCAACGTTAGCCCTGCAGGTGGCGATGACTTATTTCACCCTCTCACGGACAAGATGCCCCAATAATGTTCGGGGATAATGGAAAAATTGTGATGGTATAAAATAATTTCCAACATCCGACAGATCAAGAAAGAAAATAAAGAAGGGAAAACGGCACCTCCCCATAACCCCATGCGCCATCCGGCTAGATATGCAACCGGAGTTCGATGTCGTCCCGGGCTTTAGGAAGATTATCGATGTTGCCAGGAGGATTTCCCACCGCACCGGACGGCGGCATCCCGGCGTAAACGTTCACACAAATTCTGGCCACAACGGAGCCAGAATGGGGAGGAATGTCGAACGGGCGAAAGTAAGGAAGTGTCCATATTTTTCGCACACACTAAATCCCATTCGTTGACGCCGTTCTGCCGATGCGATCAGCTTTAATATGGCATGGTTTTTCTTTACGGCGTTCGCCCGAAAAACCCCCACCCGGTGGGAGAGGTTTTCACCGCTACAATCCGGGGCAACTTAATAAATCACAACATCATACCCCGTACGGCGTTTGGGAATGGGGATGGAAAATCTTTGCCGTGCGCAAAAATAACACGAGAAAAATTGGAAGAAAACCACATCCCACTGTGCAGACGAATGGCGATGGAAGACGTCGTATGAAAATCCTACGGGCTCAAGCTCGTTTATGACGGGCTAAGCCTTGAAGTTTGAAGGTGGAACAAGGGATGGTAAATGGTGGAGACGACAGCGAAAAGGGAATTATGTTGCAGGATTCAGCAGATCCGGTTCTTACGTTTCACAACGATGAATCGTTCTTCGGGTTTCGTATCTTTGCAGGACGTCTTAAAGTCGATACGACAGCGACTATCCTTGTACATTCTTGTACAGGTTTACGGGTATGGGTGTGTGTGTGTATTTTATCGTATGTTTATAGCCCTGATGTGTCCATTCAAGCGAAAAGAAACGAGGCATGAATTCCTTCCTAATACCTTCGGTAAATAGCACTACCGGGTTTTCCCACCCTCCTTACATCCTTCTTTCCGGTTACTTTTTCTTGTTCTTTCTCTTCATCTTGGAGAAAGGATGCGTTCGCTCTTGAAGTGTTTGCGCGAAGCCGTGAGCGGTCGGAAGAGCGATGCGATGCCACTCCTAAATCTCCCCCTTCGTTCGCAGCCAAACATGGCCGCCGTATCTTTTTGGTGGGAACCCCATTGGGACAGGAAAGGAACCCCATTCGTCCCGCACGTTTTGGCCAGGTTGGGCTAAAGGTATTTTTCTTCCGTCTACTTTCCGGAGCTCGTTCGCAATTGGGCCAAACTGGCAGCAAGGCAGCAAGTGTGGGACGAGGGAAAATAAAACGCTTGGCCATCCTCTGTGCACGGTTCTGGACATGAAAAATAACCCACCGAGGAAAAAAGCGAAACGACCGGTATTCATGGCCCCAGGTTTTCTTGCACGAAGGACGGAGTTTTGTCTGGTTGTTGTCGGTTGAAGACGCTCCCGGAAGAAGTTTTGCGTCCTCGCGCAGCAGGGTGTTCTCGCCCCGTAAGTCCTTTCCTCTGCAAAAGCCTCCCAGGGAGAGATTCCGATTATTGGAGTTGTGTAAGTTGGGCGGGGAAGGGGGAGAGTTTTATTGATTTTTCCGTCCACCGTGCCTCCCTTGCGCAGAATTTTCTTCTCCTTCATTTATCAGTAACCAGGTAGGTGCTAAGTTAGGCGGAAAAGTTCTGGTCAGAAAAGTCCTTTTAGTTCAGTCCCCTTCGTGTCTGATTGGGCTTCTTACGTGATACGAATGGAAAATGAAGGTGTAGAAAAAGTGAGAAGAAAAGAAGTCTTAAAGTTCTTGTTCGAAATCTTATCATTCAAGATACCTTCTGAGAATGTGCACCTGAGAATATTTTAAATTTACAAGATGACTGTAAGATGAATTAGCCTGTTTTCGTGGCATCTACATGAATATAAAAATTATGAATGAAAATCAATTTTGACATTGGCTTTCGCACTGGAAAAAGCGTCAGCTCATGAAAAGCAACGATTGCTATAAAAAAAAATTTTCTTCTATTGATTTATTTGTTTAGTCAAATTTAATAAAGTTTTGTGGTGAATATTTTTTAATCTTCCCAAATATGAGTTGAAAGAGGTTATAAACAATTCATTAGTGGTTTTCCTAATGTTGATCCTGATGTGTCCTGTGGAATTAAATAAATCCACTCTTTGTTTCGTCTTAGCAATTTTACTTACATAGAACGAAGGACAAAAGGAAAGTATGACTTTCTGAACCTTTTACATAGATTTCCATTTTGCTTAACGGAAGTTTTCCTCCTCCATTAACCAATGCTTTCCTGTTGCTTTGTGATAAACTTTCCACGTTCAATCAAAAACTTTTAAAAAGTCAAAACAACAAGAACTGTGACGGGAAATGTCATGAATTGTTTTACCCTCTTCCATGTATTTTGAAAAGTTCTCCTCCATTTTCCATTCCCCAAGCGCGTTCGATTGGAACATTTGTGTATCGAAAAGAAACAATGGAACAAAACCGGGTAACGGGAAGCATTTGTAGAGTTCCCCACTTTTATACCAAAGTTGTCTCCTTGGCAACCGAAAATACACCGTATTTCGTAAGCCGAATTTCTTCTTGGATGTTTTTCCCGTAATTCTTGTTGGATGTTTTTCCTTTCATTTCTTATCGGAGGCCAAACATTTTGGAATTCCCCCATTGTCGAACGTATTCGTTGGTTTTGGACAAGGCGATTGAAAACAGCGAACGGAGTGAGTGAATGATGACGCAGTCGTTGCATACTTTCCATTGTGGGGAAAATCTCGATGACAATTTTTGGAAGAATTTCATGAATTTATTCCGTAGTGGTGTCCCATCGGTTTTTCTTTGTTATGCTTTGACTACTACTTTTAGCGAAGGTTCAGGGATTTGGTCGGATTGCGAAGTTGAGAATGTAAGGTTTAAAGAAACTTCTGTCCTAAAACAGTATGTGAACATGGCACACAGTTTTAATGAAAAGTAAAAGATGGTTGGTTTCAAATGAAATTTCTGATAGATACAATGATAATTAACGATGTATTGTCTACAAAAAAACGAATGCACGTAAACATTACCCTAAAATCTGCGTAACCCATCGTCAACAGGTTGCTAATCCGTTACATTGCCGCCATAATCTGCTAATACTACAATATTTATGGTTACACGCCGGCTTCTGGTGCTTGTGTACCAACTTTGTGTTGTTTGTGTTTGCACACCTGAAAACATTTTGTTCTCTGATGCATGTCTGGCCATGCTAGGACATAAATTTCAATAAACTCTTTTTGCTTTCTCTCAAAACACTAACCGTGCAAGGGAAGATTGTTGGTGGCAGTGCTTACAAAACGTTTTTGTACAGTTTGTCACTGAGTTTACATCCTTTTTTCCGTTGCATCCCACATTTCCGACGTGTTGAATCGTGGGGAAACTTTCTCCAACTCACATTAGAGGGAGGAGGAATTTGTTTCGTTCCATGCAGGAACGATACGACACAATGTGAATCGGTAATGAAGTTATAAGTTTTTAGAACAACAAGACTAGTTACGTCTAGTGGTGCTGCACAATCAGGTTTTTCAAAATGGAAGGTAACCGTAAAATGTGGCGGATTGTTGTTTTTTTTTTCATTTAAACTATCGATGGAAAAATAGCCATGGAAAAAAATGAATGCCATCCAATGTTTTTGCTTTACAATACATTTAAAAATCTCATTGGTCAAATTTAAATTCAACCTCACCTCACCATTTAGCCTCACCATCAAAACATTTTACAGAGCAAAGTCAAAAGCTAATGCGAATTGAGGAAAGAATTTTACATTCTTCCATTAGATCAATAAATTGAAATTATTTACTTGTTTATTTCTAGTAGCCAATGTTTTGATATAAAGAAAATTTATAATTTTCACTCACTTATCAAATCCAATACCCACTTCGATAAATTCCTAGGTTGTAATCCGGCAGATTTGTTGTATTATAACATTTTTGTAAAGCTAAATGAAGGCTTAGACCTGTTGTTTTCACTTCATGTCCTCAAAAAAAGTATGACTGTTTTATTAAACCAAACAATTTTTCTCTGTGTACCTAATGTATGAGCAGGGTTTGCCTTTGCTTGTTTGTTGCGACACAGTTCGCCTTAAATCGCTACCTCGTTCTCCACGCAGCATTGCCAAACATAATGCTGTGTCGCCTTTTGTCCAAGTGTGACGGCGAGCAGGGATTGTGTGAACTCCAAACATATTTCATGTTGTTCTTATCGCAAGGGAAACCATTTGGTGTAACCCAAAATAGGGGGATTGCCCAAAAAAGTAAAAAAGAAGAAGGTTCAAATCCATAACACAGAATAAATAAGCCTTCACAAAAAAATGGTTGCAAAAACTTTTGCCCAACCGATGGCGACATTGTGGTGAAGGTGGTGACTTCGTGCCGAGGGCTTTTTGTTTGAGTTTTTATCCGTACCTCTTTTTTGTCACCCACACATCCAGCGAAGTGTGATAAACTGCAGGTGATTGTGGTCGACAAATTTAGAAATAATTGTGTGGATATAACCCACGGTTCGCATTCCGACATGGTGTGCGATTTGTCGCTTCACTTACCGTTGTCGAAGGATTTACCACCGAATCGGGCGCCTCCATGCGGGCCGTGTTGATGTGGGTGAGCGTTATGCTGGTGTTGGTGGTGGTGATGATGGTGATGATGGTGGTGGTGGTTATTGTTGTTGTTGTTGTTGTTGTTGTTATGACCGTGCGTCGAGCCCATCGCTAGCCGAAAGTAGTCGTCCTCGAGGTCCAGCTCTTCCTTCACGATTTTGTAGGGGTCTGGACCACCGAGACTGAGCCGGCCCGTTCCACCCCCGTACGTGCCACCATCGTTGTCGGTGACGGTTCCCTCGTTATCGCTGCAGCTATCATGTAGATAGGTGTTTGATCCTGAAGAGGAAAAACCTCATAAATAAACGAAAATTTATCTGAATTAATTTGATTATTGGGGGTGCCCATGGCGCAGCGGTAGCGAAAGGAAACACCACACCACAGGTGTGGGATCGAATCTCGAATCTGGCACCCTCCAGTATTACGAACGGCTGACCACCGATCTATAATATACCGTCTTTCAGTCACACAAACTCTCTTCGGAGAGAGGCCTTGTCCCACTAGGGGATGTCGTGCCACATAAAAAAAAAAAAAAAATTTGATTATTTTGCGAACCCATTCATTTTTGCGGTGGAAAAATAAAGCGTCTTAGGTTTTATGAAGCTACAGATCAGCCGCAGGTGAACAGCGCATGTTGACTCCTTGCCTATACAAGAATATGCACGAGCCACTGGGAGTTAAAATAATTTAGTTTTCAAATAACAAAAACAATGAGATTCTGACAAAATTTAAAATTTTCAATATGTGAGCAAATTCTTTCCTAATAAAAAAGTCATCATTTATGTTTTATGAAGGACAAAGGACTGTCGGGGGTCCGCGACAGCCGAGCGGTAGCGCCGGTTAGAAAATCGGCCCATGAGCGCCGGGGCTCACCACTTCGACGGCATGGGTTCGAATCCCAACTGAGACCGGACCCTCGCCTGTACGAGAGGACTGACTATCCACGTACAACAGGGAAACAAGTCTCGTAAGCCGTAAGGCATCACCAAGAGGTCGTTACGCCAAGAAGAAGAAGAAGGACAAAGGAAGATATTTAATTATGTGACAAAATATTCTTCAGAATATAGCATACACATTTCAAAAATGAACAGTTCACAGTGCCTTATTTCGGTAAATCCTCAAAACGATGTAATAGTTAATTTATGACTCAGTCAATAGCGTTTATTCCAACATTATTGACGTAGTGGATTCTACCGATGATCGATAAATTTTACCGATTGAAGATTCAATAAATTAGTAGTTATGAAAATGTTTGTTTCAGAAAAGTCATCAATTTAATGACAAGTAGAAATTTTACTAGTTCAAACTCGATGCGTTGAATGGAGCTAAAAGACGTGATGCTGTTTAAAAATTGGTAAGGAAAGACGTTAAAATATCGAACAGTAAAAAATAAGATGCATTCCTTGAATGTGTTGTGCTACAACCGGTTCTCTTAACTTTTTAACAAAGAGAATCTTTTTAAAGTGAATCTAACTGGCAAAAGAATGCAAATGCGAAGTACAGACGTGGCGCGTCTCGGTGCAAAACCAGAAGGACCTTTTTTTGTGTTTAAATAAGGGGAATTCCCAGGAAACTATTTGAAATTTTGATTTATTTTCACACTCACGTTGCAGTTGAGAGAACTATTCTCCTTTAACAACTGCGTATTGCAGCATCATCGTGTAACTCTTTAATCAACAACGAGGAATCAAATTATTTAACACAGGTTTTTCGATGATATCGTTTTGAAAAAATTGAGGGTATTTTAATTGGGAGCGCGGAAACGATACGAACTGTCAGAGTTCTCGTCGCGGTCCCATACAAAAGGTAAACAACACCTTTGAAAAAAGCGAAAAAATGGCTAGCCGCGTCGTTTCGTTTCCGCGCATCGTCTCGACACGTAGGTGGCGTCGTTTTGGATCGTCGAGACGGCCAGCCATTTTTTCGCTTTTTTCAAAGTGTTGTTTACCTTTTGTATGGGGCAGTGTCGAGAAGTGTATCGTTTCCGCGCTCCCAATTGTAATACCCTCAAATATTTTTGGTAAAACAGTGCTTTTATTTGGTTATTTAAACTAACCTTTCGAAATCGGAATGATTAGTACTTTAAAAGATGAGCAGGTGTTGTTTTGGTTCAATTTCTAAAATGTGGCAGTGAGAACAAAGAATGTTTTAACAGTTGTTAATTATGTGGCAACAAATTGAATAAGTCTGAATTTTATAGATTCATAGGTTGAGATGAATTTTTAAAAATGTTTAAAATATTTTTTAAATTTTATTCCTTAAAAGAGGTAAACTTGATCAGAACTCCAAGTACAATCAGACAAAGAAGAGGAAACAGACAAGCATCTCTTATACAGTACCGGTTTGTCTAACATCCCTCCCCATTCGACACTCCTGACTGCGCACCAACCCAAACATGAAGGGCCGTAAAATGTGGCATAATGCAGTGCCAATGGAAAATGGGAACCCGACGGAATGTTTGACACCATGACTTACAGCCGGGAAACATTCCCATCCTGCAAGTGTCGCGCAAGTGCTCGTGTTCGGTTGTGTTGATTTTGAATTTTCTAGCAGCTTAGGGAGTGCTTTCGCACACACGAGGAAAATGGGACACTCAGGCTGCTGTGTTTTTCCGTTCCTGGATCCGGGATGGAGGATCGTGTGAAAGTGTTACCCTTTGCGGGTGTTTTTCAAGTATGTACCGTAGCCTATTAGAAGCGACCTGTAAAATCTTCCTTGCGGCCGTAGGGAAATGGCAGCTATGCTATGGAAAAAGGTGTAGTGGTACAAATTCCTTCACCGGTACTCTATCCCCCCGAACCCGTGCGTTTAACCCGACAGCAATAGCTTACAAGGATCTGAAAACCGACGTTATCGAAGTTGAAGACTGCAAAACACGGAAACCTCCAGAAGGTTCCTCCGTTCGGAAAGGTGAGTCTAAAGGTATTGAAACGTGTTGCGGCAAACCGAGTTGGAGTTGGTGAAAAATTGACTGCCCCGGTAAGACTTCCGAAGTGGCGTCGCCAGAATAAATTCATGCCTTCCCGGGGGATTCGTCCTCGGCGATCAATACTTACGAGAGTTTTCGTCTTTGATGCGGAGTGACAACTTGGCACCACCGCTCTCGTTGTCCGACAACTCCTCCTGGGAGTCGTTACCGCCCTTTCCTACGCCTCCGCTGTGGTTTTTACTTCCGGTGCCTCCTCCGCCACCGTGGTGTGCACCTTTGTTGCCTTCCTTCAGCTGCTTTTTCTGTATTTTCTTCATTTTGGCTCGCTGGTTTTGAAACCACACCTGCGTTAATGGCACGGAAAAGACGGTGGACCGCATTTTTAGTGGGAGAAGTAAATGAATTGTTTAGTGGTTCGGATTAAGTGAATAATTTGACCATGATGAAAACAAGATTTTTTGGAGTTTTCAATGACAAAAAATTTGCTGAGTAGAGGGAAAGTAAAGGTTTTGTTTGTGTTTTTAGAGTGGTAAAGGTGGTGGTTTTTAATAGCAGAATAGATTGCTTCGGAAGCTTCTTCTGCTTCTTAATTTCTTAAAGTTAATTTACATCGTCATTTGTAGTCGTAAAAACAATCAACAGTTTTTAAAGGTGGTTCACGCACACACTTTTTGGGATTAACGTGTCATATTTCAAAAAGCTAAAAGATGAAAATAACTCAAATTCGGTATTTCAGAAAATATAGGTTTTTCATCGGTTTAAGACTATACAAAAATGTAAAAAACTATACAAAAATGTAAAAAACGTGTGATAACTTTTTGAGTCATTTTCTCGACTTGGCAGGACTGTATAGGAGTTAGAGAGTGGTAAAAACGACGATCAAAATATCCACTAAAAACTATTCGTAAGCTTTGTTTTAGATGTGGCTTTGTAGATTGAAGGTCATGTTTTCTTTTGTATAAAATATTCAGCCGTTTTTGAGAAACTAGAATTGAAAATTGCGAAGCGGTCAAAATGATCGCTTTTTGGATCCTTCTGTAGATTGTCTACATTTGAAGAACTGATCTTTTGTTCGAAAACTTTACCAAATTTATCAAATCCTCGTTAAGTAATGATTTTTCAACATTTTCACTAATTGTGTTTTGTGAAAAGCTGGAAATCAACCATCGATAGCAATATAGTGGATTGTGCCTCTGCCTCGTTTTGCTAGTTTATTCATCTAAATCAAAGGACCATTTGTAATTCTATCTGACCTGCACGATGCGTATGCTGAGTCCGGTGTCCTTTGCCAAGCCCTCGCGGATCTTCCGGCACGGTTTCGGCGAGATGTCGAACGATGCCTTGAAGGCACGGCGCTGCTGCGTGGTCAGGATGGTGCGCGGCCGTTTCGGACCTCGCCGACCGTCGATGCGCGTCTGGAACATGTCGTCACAGCAGTAGTCGTCTGCAATTTCACACCACAACGGTAAGCTTGGACGGCGAGTCGCGATTGGCCCAAGGCAGGGGCCCGTAACCCTTACCGTAGCTGTAGCCCTGGAACATCTCCACCTCCTTCTCGTAGTCGGGCCGGCAGAACAGCTGGCTCTGCTTGATGACGTACTGGTCGCCCTTCTGCAGCCGCACGCCGCAGACGACGCAGATGAAGCACTTCAGATGGAAGACGTTATCCAGGGCGCGCATTACCAGCTCGTCGGCACCGATCTTGTCACCACATCCGAGGCATCTGTTCCGCCCGTACAGCCTGCAAGAAGGGGCAAAGATAGAGCGGAGAAGTGTCAAATGGCAAAGGCGGGGGTTCAGCTAAACGGTTTTCGATTATCATTGCGAAACTTTCACTTCCGGCCGCGTTCGAGTGGAAAGTGCTCGGGAAAAGGAGGCTTGCGGTGTGGCTTGCGGGGAAAAACTGTGAGCGCAAACTTCCGCCCGAATCGTCGAATCGTGATTCCGTTACCTAGCATTGTTTTAAAGTGTGATTATCGGCCCGTTATTGAAAGGTGATTTGAGTGTCTCGTTTGATAGTAATCAAAGGCAAATTTGCCTAAATGTTTATTGTCTGGTCTTAGAAAAATAAAACGAAAGCGAAGAAAATTTCAAGAAACTTTTTTCCATATGATCTCAATTATCTACTCGATGGTATTTTCTTTTGTTTGAATGCAAAAAACTGTCATTACATTAAGATGCATACTTTGATATTAGTAACTTTTTTAAGAACTTTTTTACTGGTTTGTTTCGCGAGGATAGCAACATGTTTATTTGTTTAACGATTTTACTTATTTTTCACACACTTGCGTGAATTTTCAAAAGGTTTTTTTAATTTGCTTTATGAGCAGAAAGTAGTAAAGTAAATACATCATTTTTCTGCCATATCTGCCTTTGAAACCCTTCAGCTTTGTCGCTTCCAAAAAAGAAATAGAATATCTGCGTAACATTTTTGGCCGATTTAGGTTTTGCTTTTTCACCCAAGAATCCAATAACTGTCGACGTGTCACATATGAATCGACAATCACTATTTTTTATCTCACCTTTTTGCCATCTGACTGATGAACGTTTGATCGTATCGATAGGAGTATTACAACCATATTACCCTTTACCGAATGAGACAATGGTTTGGCACGAAGTGGCGATGGAAAGCTGCATCGTTTACAAAACATGTACATGTACATGGCAGGGAAATCGACTAGTCATCGCTCTTTCTTTCGGTGGCAATGGAAAAGAGCTGTGTGGAAAGGCGTAAAAAACGGCCAAATAGTGCAATCATCATCGCCATTTGCCAACTGACTGTGGAAAAGCTATATCCTTGCCTTTGCCGGCTACGCCACAAAGACATTTATCGTCAGGCTCTCCCACTGCCGTCATACCGGGAGCTTTACCCCTTTTTCACGTGTACCAGAATACATTAACCACGTGCGCTGCTGTCGCCACGTTGACTTTCCAATTCGGTGTAGGAAAGTGCCAGTCCAGTCATTCAAGGTCGCGGCAGGTCGGGATGAATCAATGTCCAATTGGTTTCGTTTTTCCTTTACCATTTTCCCTTCGAGGTGAGATGAGTAACATTCTGCACAACCCCACACGCGCACACACAAGAGTATGTACAAGGGATGACAAATTGCCCATAATTTATTTTACACCACATTGTGATTGTCATTAAAATTCAATCCATCATCCTTTAAACAATACGTTTTATGGCGCGACTTCGCAAAAGCAGAGGATTTCACTGTTCTGATATTTCGTGGCAAAGACTTTATTCTTGAGGGGCCCTAGTATGTGAGGGTCTTTCCCGGCCTGCACTCGGGAGGCGAAAAAAGGTTAGGATCTCGTTACCGGTTCTCAGGGGGAGCGCAAAAATCATACACAAGTTGGCCCGAGTCTAAGGGAGCGTGTCGAACGGAGCATATAAACGTCCAAAGGACATTGAAAACAATCAAATTTATGTGCTCACCATCGCCGCAACGTGTGGTAGGGCGAACGGAGCAGCGAACACGTGTGGACAACCCGGCCACGGTTGAACCCCTTTTAAATAGCATGTTTTGCCCTCTCATTACGAAAGGAACGAGTCGTGGGCAAACACAAAACTGACGGATGAATGGAAAGCAGCCTTTGAAAAAAGTGAACCAAAAGATTGGCATCTAATGTGTTGGCCCAGTGGATAATGTTTGCCAAATCTTTGATAAGTCTAAAATAAACGGAAGTTGCAGATTAGAAATTGAGCATGGGAATAGAACAAACACCAAAATCTACAAAACTTAACTTTAACTGAGTCAAACAATACCAAGAGTAGCGGATACAATTATTTTTCCCTGTTTTATGTAAGTTCATGTTCGACGGTAAATTTCAAATAAAGTTTGTAAAGAACCATCATATAATCCTACTTTTAGTATTGATGTACTACTTTTACTACTTTTAGTATTGATTACAACCTACAATATTACTTTTAGTATTGAAACCTTACAACAGTCAAGAAACATTTATTCGACCCTATGAACCGACATTTATTCGATTCTATGCATCTACTGCATAGAATCGAATTTTAAATTATTAAATTGCTGATTATTTTAGTTTTTTATTTTCTTCCGGTTTTTTTACGGTTTTCGTTAATTAAATAGTATTACCAAATCTGAACACCAATTATTATTTATATTTATTATAGCTTAAAATGATATACAGTTGGTCCCCGCAGTACGCGATACTCGATATACGCGAATTCGCAATACGCGATTTTTTAAAACTGACAGCTCATAGCGTTGCTCGAGTTCTGATTTGTCAATTTTACTTTGTTTTGGTAAAATGAAGTTTTTAATATGCACTTTTTAACAGAGATATAATTATGCAATACAAGAAATGGAACACTTATTAGTTATTTGGATAAAAGATATGTTAAATAAGCGGTTTCCTCTCAGTGTCAACTCTTCAATATGAGGTATAAACGATATGGCAGAGGAAATCCGCAATACGCGAAAATTCGATATACGCTATTGCGTTCGGTCCCAAACATTCGCGTACTGCGGGGACCAACTGTATGTGCCATAGAAACTTATTTTTTGAATAGAGTTTTCAATTCTTATATCATTTATTACATTAATATAACTATCAATACTAAATCACATATCATTTTTGTACTTTGAAAAAAATAAGTAAATTGCGTTAAATGGATATCACGTTATCAAACTGGCTGAACTCTTTTGTAAGATAATATTTTCATCGTAATCTGTCCATCACAAAAACAATACAAATCATATGCTACGAAACTACAAGGCTTTGTGATGGTTCTGGTGGTACCTGGTGAATCAAATTACAAAGAATTGAAAATATCTACAATAAGAATACAATCCAGAGGCAGATCATAGCGTAAGCAAACTAAACTGCTGCTTGGGATCATTATTTTTATTATTCTTCAAAAAAGTAGCTATGAAATGTGAAAAGTTAATGAAGACAATATAAATATTAGAATTAAACAACTGAATTATCTGAACTATGTTTTGATGAAGAAAAGGTCACTAAACGTAACCTTTTCGTGTTTGTTTTTGGGTTAAAATATAAAAGATTGATGCGTAATACAAAAAGATCAGTGTAAAGATTTTATCAAACAAGAGACAAATTTTCAGAAAAGTTGAAGGTACGTGGATCAGAAAAAATAATGTCCTGCACATTTCTGAATCTAGTAATAATGTTTAACATTGTATTAAGTTTGTATTTTCAACATTTCAGAAAAAAGTTCTTTTGTAGTTTTAAAATGTCTGAAAAGATATTCAATTAAAAAGCAAAAAGATGAATTACTACTCCATTTTGTTTATAGAAAATGATAACCGGTCGTAGAAAATGGCTCCATATAAAAGTTAATAATGGTTGCGCACGAAAGACGGCTTTGAAATCTTTTCAACGGAATAAAGTTAAGCAAAATGATAGTTTGATCTAAATTTGATTAAAAATTGAAACTTCATAAATTTTTAAATAAACAATTGAATGTTAAATGTAGTTTATGTATAGGAGGCCTTCAACTTATAGCTACTTGGGGTCCCTGGAACGCTTAATCCGCCTCTGACCCAACCACATATTCCAGTTTATTGTTATGTTTGGAGCAACATAATATTCCTTTACCATTCGACAAAACACAAGCAGATCCTTTCATTTAACT
This sequence comes from Anopheles ziemanni, assembly GCF_943734765.1. Classification (NCBI taxonomy): domain Eukaryota; kingdom Metazoa; phylum Arthropoda; class Insecta; order Diptera; family Culicidae; genus Anopheles; species Anopheles ziemanni. The sequence continues at coordinate 52,649,497 of NC_080705.1, forward strand.
TCTTTTTATTGATTTTGCGACTTTCACGACGAACCTTCCCTGCATTTCCTACGCAACGCCCGACAGACAGTCGCGATCAACCACAACCGAAGCCCGGTGTCGTTTTACCAAAGCAAACCCGTTTGATTTTGGGGAAATTTACGACAGTCCATCTCTTACCCGGATGGGGCGGAAAAACGACATACCACACACCCACACACCGAAACCCAACTATCGGCCGTTGAGTGCCGAGGACAGTCGGACTCGCTAAATTCATGACACCCATAAAATGGATATTGTAAGGATTTAGTGGACTGTTCGGTTTTAATTTGGCGCTCCACTCCAGTCCGAGGACACAATGGAACAGAATGGCCGTTCGATGCGTTCTTCTGCCGTGGCGAAATCGCACACAGAACTAGACGAAAGAAGAAGAGCCTGCGGAGGTGCTTTGACACGCAGTAATAAAAAGAGGAATGGAATTGTCAGACGACTGTGTAGCTGTAGCACGATAATAAAATGGTAATATTAATTGGCGATCGTTAGAAGAGCGGAAAAATGCCACAGACATTAGGAGTCCATGCAAAAGCAGATTCGATTTTTCAAGAAGACCCTGCAACGACTTTGCTTGTTTGATAATTGAAAATATAAATATGCTTAAAATGCCTTTGGATGAAATTATATGTATCCTAACCGATCAGTTGCATGATAGGAACGAAAAATGTTTTTCAGACATTTTTTGAAAACAACAAGAAATTGACAAAAGAATATTGACAAAAAAGAAGGGAAAAAATAAACAAACGCAGGTGAAATGGAATTCCATTTTGAATGGCTGCGTTGACATTTTATATAGGCCCTTTGAAGCCCGTCCGACATGCTCAGAAATGGAACCGGAATTCAGCTTGGAGTCTATTCGACAGAACACCCTTAGTATGAATCTAAACAATAAAGAAAAATACACACACCCCCACCTGCACCGAAGCATCCAACGACCCATATGCGCATGCGATGGAAAATTGACAATCACTCGGCAAAATGTTTTGATCCTTCCGGCGCATTCCAGCGAATGGTGGCCGTCGTCATTCCATGGGCCGAAGACAATACAATAAAATGGAGGCATCGGCGTTCGCATTGTGTTTGCCTTTCTTTTTCCCTCTGGTCGAAGCAGTTGGGAAGGCGCGGGAAGCTGGCTGAGCGCGTTCGTTCGTTTTTCCACAATCGTACCCCGAATACCCGACACCGGAATGGGGGAGGATATTGTAAACGATGTCTACATGCCTTTGCCAAAAATGACACTCATCTCCTAGAGACAGTCCCATCGAAAGGGGGGACGGGAAGTGGAACACGTATAACAATAAAATCTTCAAATTTATTTGTTTGTTCTATCGTGAAGAGCAGTTTCTTGCCGGTGCGACGACGGTTGTTGCGAAACCAAGCGCTGTTTTCCACCGGATACTGGGGTGAACTCGAGCGTACCGTCGCTTTGAAGCCATCTTGGGAGTCCGGGTGTGTTTTTGGGATGAAGACATCCTCGATGGTTTAAGTGGGAATAAAAAAGATTGGAAAATAGGAAATCTATCTCCGCCCGGCTAGCACAATCCGTTGAGGAATGAAAATGTAGCGCTATTTGCTTCTCGAGAGCTAAACGGAACGCTATCCATCAATCACATTGGAAGATGTGTTTTAGGTGAATTGGATGTCCACAAATTTGGTAACGTTTGTTGATGTATACAATTGTAATTTTGGTTGTTGTTTTCAATATATTCGAGTGACAAATTATTGTAAAAAACTGTAAGCTTGATTTAGAGTTTGATATAAATTAGTAAACACAGATAGGAATTTTTGCTCCAAGTAGAACAAACAAGTAGCCCAGTAAGACTTGATGTTTGCTTGTCATTGTTGAATTCAATATAGATTCCATTCGAGAATAAATCTAAAGAGTGTGCTAACAAATAAAAAGTTTGGCATTTGAAGCAACAATTGCTAAAATAGTATATTTGAGTCAGAAGCAAGGTAAATAAATAGTTAAAACAGTCAAAAAGGAAGGATATTTATTCGGCGAAATGTTTCTCATTTTTGAAGAACGGAGTATTAAGTATCAAGGCAATACTTCGGTTAAACCATATAGTTTATTTACATTTGGACTCATAACACCAATGTGTTGCATGTATAACAGGACTATTTTCTTACTTGATTCAACTCAATTTGGTTGTTAAAAATAACTGGTAGAATGGTTTACAGCCTTTTTAGTGCTGTTTTGCTGCAACGCAAAAACTATTTCAACCCAATCTATACAACGTGTATCAACAAAAAAACAACGTCACACAAGAAAAAAAAGTAGTAATGATACATTTCAGAGAAGTAAAAGCTTTTGAAATTTTTAGAAGTTTTAAATTGGCGGAAATGCATGCCGAATTCATCATTTTTATGTAGTTTTTGATAACCATGCTATAAATGTAAATTGGTTTATGGATATCCCATGATTTTTGTAATCAAATATGAATTTTTCTCCATTTCCGTTGGCAATTGATGTAAGATTAGGCAAGGAAGGCTTGAAAAAGTGTTGATTGCGTGATTCGAGCATAAAAGACAAAATAACCATTCTCTTCTCTTACCTTGTCCTTTCGATAGCAAATGTAAAATGATACATTTTACTATCAATGTTTATTTCAACACCTTTAAACATGTTGTTTTGTTGTTTTGAAATAAGCATGAATCGTCCTTTGCATTCATACCTGCATCTGCTGTATTAGCTCCGTCCAGTGCACCATTAGCATTGTTGGAACAAATTCTTTGAAATGGGAAATGGGCAATGTGTCCACTAGCACAATAAGTGTTCAGCACGGCCACAAAACATGCACTATAAACTCGGACGCAAATCATACGCCCAGAGAAGGCGTCGATAGTTTCGCGCTCGAGTTGTTGCCTCTTTCTTCGCCGTCACACATGTTGGCGCTTCATTTTGTGGCCATTTTGTGGGATACGCTGTGTGTCCGTGTGTGCAAGACACGGGCGCACTAATCACCCACCGATACATGGTGGTCTAGCTGTCCGCTTCCCACGTCAGGCCCCCCTTACTTACCGCTCGTAGTCGAAGCGACAGTACAGCTTTCCGTCACGCATGAAGCACGAGTGCATGAGCCGGATCGAGCAGGAGGTGCACTGGAGGCACCGCTCGTGGTAAGTGCTGTCCACCACCTTCATGATGTACCGATCGCAGATCGGACTGCAGCACTGCCCGCACAGGCTCGTCCCCAGCAGCCCCGCCAGGTGTGTGTGACCGCCGGTTCCCGGGCCGCCCCCGAGGTCGGCGTCACTCATGACCCCTGCCAGCAGCAAGCGTTGCTCGGTGGAGCCACCGGCGGGGGTGGTGGTGGTGACGTTGGGTGCGGTGGCTATCGGGTGTCCCTGTAGTGTCGTCGGCGTCGCCGTCGTAATTGGTGTTTTCGCACCGCACGCGCTCCCTCGGCCGGTCCCGCACGCACCGGTTGTACCGATTGGCCCGGTACCGGTTGCCGTGTTGTTGACGGTCGTTGTGATGTTTGCGTTGCCGTTGTTGCTGTTGCTGTTGCTGCTGCTGTTGTTGTTGTTATTCTCATTCGAAAGCGGCCCGCCACCACCAACGCCACCGCCACCTTCAAGCTCCTCTTGCTGGTTGCCGAGGTTGCATTTCATTTCCATGGGAACTGTAACAGATGAAGGAAGGGACGTATTATCGAGGAGAAGAGCGAACGAGAGAGAAAAGGGGAAATAGTGAGGGTTGGGGTTTTATTGCTAGCAATAGCCGGCGCAATAGTCGGCTAAACTGGGTTCCCAGTACTACTAACAAAACAACCGATATGCGGAATGACGCGAGAAGCTGGAGGGTGAGTGAAAAACGAAAATGACGATATTTGCCCAGCGCAAATAGAAAAGTGTAACGGCCCGCGAGTAAACAAGTCAACATCCCACAAAGAAAGAGAGAGAGAGAGAGAGAGAGAGAGAGAGAGAGAGTGAACCCCTAAGGACACTGAAAGAGCGGGAAGGAGAGGTGGCATTTCATAAAAGGCAGAAAGTTGAGCTCGATGATGATGCGGTATGGGAAAGTGGAAAACTGCGTTCACCGTCTGAACCGGGGAAAACCCTTGTGCAAGCAAGTGGAAGGAAGAACGAGAAGTCATCGTCGTCGTCCTAGTGATCTTCATCGTTTGCTAGAGTGACATTCGCTGCCATTTTTGCCTTACGTCCAGTGATGTAGCAAACAGAGTATTATCAAACAGTGTATTATGATAATAAGTTTAGGTAATCTCCTGTTTGTTTTCTCTTGCCGGTAAAATGGGTAAAGCAAGAAAAGAAGTTACACAGTTTTCTTTGAGTTTTTGAAAAACAAACAAATATCAACCAATTATAACCGAAATTACACGTGAATTAGCAGTAAATTTAATAAAATTGTTTTTCATTTTTCGGTATCTATATTGAAAAAAATGGTAAAGTCATTCGCAAAAAATTCCACAAACGCCAATTGCTACTTAGATTAGAGGGTGCGTGATAAATCTTAGCAGTAAATTAAACCAAATTGTTTTGTGGCGCAAAGATGAGAAACAATTTGTTAAAATTTAATGCAACAATTCGTCACGGAGCCTGTATATGTCTTTGAAAAAACTAAATTTAAACGTCCAATTGGACGATGTCTAGTTTTTCGATATATCTATTATTGATGTTTTTCTTCTACACTCATTTCATAGCAAATTTTGCTTCATGCGTAACCAGTTACACGGAAACTCGCAGTAATACAACTTCTTTTAAATAAAATGAGAAACAGAGCACGAATTTGTGCGATAGAAGATTCCAATATTAGTAAATTGTGGTAAAAAATAATATTATTCTTCAATTCGATTTGGACTATTTTGTTACATTTCATCTGTTTCCCTTTTCTGGTGTTTCGCTTCTAGGTCACACATCTGTTAACGTCATGACCTTAATTAGGTAAAGTATCTCAGCAATTAGTAAAGCATATTGATAAAGATTTGTATTTCCTGGAATTGTGAAGAAATTGCATGTGTCTATCTAAAATAGTTTTTGATTTCCTTTTTGTTTTTCTGTTATTAGCTGTGTTTATGATTTCATAACAGTTAATATCCAGCAATGTTTGCTTCAAATCATTGCTGTTCTGATTTGAACATATGAATTGTTTCTTTAGTTTAGTTAGTTGTGAACTAGATTAATGCTCAGTGTTTTTTTCCCAACGATAAGTACAATGACTCATAAATCGTGTTTCAATATACCTTAAATATAGTCAAAAGTAAGCAAAATTTTAGGAATTTTCCACACACTTAGAGTTTGGCGTGATGGTACATCACTGGATATAACCATTATAGGACGCAGCTTTGCCGTCGCCAGCGATCTGAAATCGCCATCCGGATCCGATGCAAAACACGACGAATCCGCAAGACGGCTTCAGCTTCACGCAGGGACGACGCTTCAAGCACGGTATTCCGACAGCGCAGGCGGGATGATAGGAGTTTTATGCAAATTTGCCAAATTATTCGAATCCTAGGCGCATGGATACCGGCGTGGTTCTCCCCGGCGGTTAGCTCTACCGAGCACGACCCTTGTTTGACCTTTTACCATCGAAATCGACGGGTCACAACCGGGGGCTACTTTTCGTTTGGATCGGGAGGGACTACCAGGCGCAGTAACTACGGCCGATACCGCAGAAGGGGAGAAAATCAAGTCCACCAAGGAAACGTTTCTTTCCCGCGCCGACATTCCGTGTCATGTCACCCAAACCGCCCAGATGGCGCCCTCGGAATCCGTCGGGTTGGAAACGTGAGCGAGGGTCAGTAATCAGGCTGCGAGGGAGAAATTTAATTTTAATCAAAAACCTGGGTAACGGCGGGTCGGTAAAATGGCCATTTCCTTTCCGTGAACATCAAAAGGCTAGCCGTGCTCCGGTTGCATAAGGTGAACCGTTTGTTGCACCTGACGGCGTTCTTCGAGAGCCCTCGTCCTTAAAGGCCACAACATGCCACAGGGACGTCTCTTTCCGCTGGTCGTTATGAAAGGATCAACCTTTGCACGGATCCGGAGTCGTTTGAAACGCTATGTAACTTGGATGCCTTGTGTAGCATTTGCACATTTTAATCTGCTTCGGCCGGTTCGGTCTACGACCGGGCACTCTACATCTCTTGTGCGCTCTTCACAGCTCCTGTTTCCTATTAATCTACTCAATAAGGGTTCCCAGTTGCAGTTGCAACGGTATGGTCGGAAGTGTTTGCATTAAAATTGCACTTTTCCAACCGAGGGGAGCCCAAAGGATACCCACAACATCGTGTCGATGGTAGCCACCGGTTCGCACTTTTCTGGTAGGCAACGCACGGATCGTGGGTCCACTCGGGTTGTGTTGCAGATTTTACAATGTTATATTGACATTACAATGTTGGGTGCCCCAAGAGTGATGTTATGAAAATTTCCTGTCCGTGGTTCACGAGTGCACTGCCAATCGAGAGCTCCCGCTGCACGTGCACTGGTGCAATTGACAGTAATTTAAGTGATACTGTGGTCGAGTGTCCGGGGGAACACGAGTATGCACCACTCGGGTGTTGCACCTAAGAGGTTGCGCATATCGTTGCTATTTATTTCAATATTGGCAAGGGATCACTTGTTTTACATGCAATAATCTTTTCGAGAAAAAATGGTTTGTTTCAATCAAGAGCAAAACATAATTTTCATCGAATGTATTTCGAATCGATTCGAATTCACGTTCGTTTTTCGAGTTGATGAAGATTTTAACTTCATTTGATAACAAATAGAAGAAAATGTAGTAAAGTTTCCAGTTTTATTTATAACAACACGTTTAAATACGTTAAACCGATCAATAATGTAATGTTTAACAAGTTAGATCGCAATAATGAATTGATTGTTTACGATTTAGGTATAGTTTATTTTAAAAAGAGCATCGAAGTTTAATGATTTTTCCTCCTGAGAGAACCTGATCCATCGACAGATCTTCGCCAAAGGAGATGGAGACGAAAACAAGTTGTAGACTCAATTATGGAAATCGTTCCAACTTTCTACGGTAAGATTCTTTGACATTTAAACTCAACTAGCGAAACATGACAACATATCATGAAAACTAAACTTTTACTAAATCAAACCTAATCAAAAGAAAACTCTTCTGCAAAAGTAAACTCTCTAAACTAAACTATTAAGATTTAGGTAAGTATTCCTGGGGCTCCACGTTGTAAATAAGACAAAGAAGCTGGCGGCAGACTCAGTAGCCCAACTGACAGTCTGGTCTTTAAAGGAGGCTAATTAAGAAAAGAATGCTCGATGGGGATGGGAAGGTGAGAAAACCAACCATTCGCATAGTCCGCAATTTGTGAAATCAGTGTCGTATCGAGATATCCAAAGCACTTTAAAGTACAGAGTACACCTTTATAAGGTATAATATACATTAAAACTGCAATGCGATGCAGAGTTTATGAGTAAAGTGATTCTCTGATGATAAAAGCGTCATCTGGTGCTTATAAACACTATTTTTTCCAGAGATAACTAAAGAGAAATTGAATGGGAATATTAAAGAGCGCCTTTTTTTAATACCTTTGTCTCAAACCTAGAGTCTTTAACGACTAAAAACTTTTTCCCTAAAATGGCCCGCCTTAAATCAAGAGTCTCCCCCCTTAAATTTTAGACGCGGGATCATCTTATACATCAGCTAATACGGTAATTTGTTAAAAAATGAATTTTACTTTTATATAGCTCTACGATGCAATTTTTTGCCGTTAATAGTTTTAAAGAACTGTTGAAAAGAATAACAATAAAAGTAGTTTTGTAAATTATAAACTAACTGAAGTGAACCAACAAATATTCATTCGACGCAAGTGGTAATAAGAGCGCGAGATAATTATGATACTTATCTTGCTTAATATAAAAAAATGTGTAAATTATATAAAATACTTAAGAGATTTAAAATGTAAGATCTCATTTACAATATAAATACATATGCGTATGTACATTGTTGTTTGTCGGCGTAAAGTTGGTAGATAACAGGCAATAACAAAATGTTTGATGTGATGACAAGATCATCCATAGATAAATTAAAAATAAACAAATCGCGCATATTCTATAAAACTTGAATGCTATATTTTGCCGTACGATCTATTCTTGGAAAAAAAATCCTACATGTACGCTACGACCAGGATCAGTGTCAACAATAGCGCATACAATCTCCCCAGCAGGAGGTCGCACATAGCACAAATGCCCATCACATATGGGGATGGAAAAAGGTGACATATCGGGACACCGTGACTTCCCGATAGTGCGCACGGATTTACTTACTGTCTATAAAAGCTGATGAGGCACCTGTGCGTTTGAACCTTACGATTCCGAACCTTGCCAAGCTGGCGCCGCTAGCAGGCAGTCCCCGATGGTTTCCCGAAGTAGGAACGCGACTCCTGCCACTTCCCGTCCCGCTGTCCGCTTGATGGATTGATCCGATTAGGCGTCACAGTTTTACACCCCTTTTGTTGAGCCATTTTCCTTGCCGACGGATTGGCGACGGCCCGAAGCTAATCGATCATAAACAGCGACGCCTTTCGAAGCCGACACCGCATTAAAGAGAATGTCCGGCTGACGGAGAGCCCCCGCATAAGTTCTCCGTCCCGCAACGCGAAAGATGCACAAACTCCTATGCCTCTGTTGTTCCGAAGGTGTCCTGGCGGTGGTTTCACCGAGCGATCAAAGGACATCAATTATGTTTGAGGCCACGGTGCATCCATAAAACGGGGAAAAGTACACAGGAACGTCTCCTTTATGCCATTTATTGCACGACACACAAAACACAGTGAGAGAGGAAAGGCGAGGGTGAAAGGGATCGGAATGTGCCGCCGCAATGACGCAACAGTCCTCTCCCGCTTTCCTCTTCTCTCTTGCGGGAAGCATCCTAATTATGCATGCACATACCAGTGACCATTTTTATGCTAATCGCATCGGCGTAACAAAAGACATGCACCAGAAGACCACGGTGTCTCGCCCTTGGCTGAGTTCGGGCTGCCAGCACGAATCGGTGCTGCTTTTCCCCTTTTCTCGTTTTTCATTTTGGTTCCGTTTTTCTGCGTTGATTCTCGGTGTCAGTTCGTTGCTTTTTTCACCGCCTAAACGGGTGGAACGGAAGCGCACGGACGGGTAACATATTTTCCCGTCCAGAACATCCTTCAGCTTTCCCTCCTATGCCTTCGGATTTTCCGGGCCACACGTAGAGGAGAATATGCGACAGACCAACAACAACGAGAAAAAAACAGCCGAAAAACCTTACGTTCCCTGCTTCCAGCTTGGCCCGTTTTGTTTCGCTTCCTGTGAGCCCGCGTTTTACTTTTCCGCTATCCGCCACCTCCCGAGGAGCTGCAAATCAAGGATCATCTCAACTTGTTCGACTCCCTCCCCCCACCCCGTTGGCGGGGATTGATCGGAAAGAGAGCAAAAAATAAACACGTGATATTAAACCCGGCGGGATGGCGGGTTGCACTTGCCGCCGGATCCCGCTCCCTGTGCAACAGCTGCACGAGGACAGGCGTCTCGGGAACGAGTCCCGCAGCCACATGAAGAGAAATCTTCGCTACTCAAACTGGGACAAACTGGGTTCGGTGCTGCTGCTGTTGCTGCTGTCCGGGGTGTAGCGTTAAGTTTGAGCCGGACTAATCTCACAGTTGGTGGTGGCAAAGATTGTTTTCAGCTCCAACCGGAATCAGAGGAATGAGATATGCGAATGAAGAATTAGAAGAAAGTTAGACATGGTCTTAGTACGAGACTCAGCGTGTGTAACGAGGAAAACTACAGGCAGTTTGTTTTTACTCTAAGCTATTTTTGATCGAACCCAATCTGTTCAATTGCCGAACGTCAAGAACAAATGTATCATAAAATCTATTCATTTGACCTTTAACTAAACAGATAAGACTTGCTTATGACATGTAATGGTAAGAAAAACTTAAATGTCTAAATGTTTTGAACTGGAAATCTCATATAATGTAACGTCTTATATTGAAATAATTATATTGAAATAATGCAAAACTGACTAGATATTTCTGCACACCATAGGTTCTTGTACAAAAAAGAGTAACTAGTCTTTCAAAAATATTTAAATTCAAGTATGTTTATATGGCTATGTAACTTCAATTGTATACAGATAATCCTACACCATACATATATCGAGTATGCAATGTTACACAATCTCGTCCGGGATATTAGGTATCTCGACATCCTGTTTCCATATGTATATAATATCCATTAAAACTGCAATGGATAGAATTTGATCCTTGTAACATGGACAAAATAACACTTATTCCCTTCACTGATGTTTTACCAACATGCCAAAAACCCAAACCAAATTAATCAATAATGATACTCAACTATTAGAACTGATACACACAGTTGGTTTTAAATTATTGCAGAACAAAGTTTTGTTGCAATTATAATTATTGCAAACTAATATTTTTGGGCAAAGTTTCTGTTTCAAAAATATATTTAATAAGCTAATTGTAGTTAAGTTTGCGCAACCATCTGTAAATAAAGTAAATTTTCCATATTGCTTTCATATTAACTAAACATATTTGCTAAATTAAAATGAAAGCGACAATGAGGATAGCAACAGCAAAACCATCTATTATTTGTTTTCTTTCAAATCAGAATAATTTGGCCAATAACCTCAAACATTACGTGAAAAATTTTTTTTAATAGACAAATTGTAATAAAGCATTTTTTTAAAGCAACATGGAGCAAACAAACAAACAGTACATAATAAATTGACTTGCAAAGAAATTTGTTTCAGTATGGGGAAATGTGGAAATGTGGCAGAAGCGTTTTTGATTTTCAATTGATAGTGATAGTAATTATACTAATAAGTAATGGAAATACACATTTAACAACTATTGATTTTGACAACATACCAATGGTTTCCAGTAAATATTGACCCAAATGAAAATGCCTTTATGTTAATGGCGCATTAATGTCACCCGAACATGTGATCCATAATCCACTCGAACGCTTCTAGCTGGCAGCGGAACGCGTCAAGTTTCCCGAAAAAGTTACGCTATCTTCTCGTTTGTTGTTCCCTCGTTTGCTCACACCTTCACCTCAACTCGCACTCCGTGGGGTGGAAAAGTCCGAAAGAATGTGTTTCCACACGTATCAATTAGTCATTGCGGGCTGTGTTAGAAATTGGGTCTGTGTGTTTGGCTCGGAAAACGGGTTTCCGGAACCTTGAAACAGACCTTGGCGCGGAGGTATGATGAAACGTTTCAACCCTGGCAGACGGGGTTCAGGGAAACTCTTTCCCGGCTCTTTTCGCAGGTCATTCACTATTCATCGGGCGTGTTAATTATGGTGGCCGTTTGTTTCGACGAAACTTTTCATTACGTTTCGCTTTCCCTTTTTTCCCCGGTCTCTTCCCCTCTTCCCCAAGTGGCAGTCGGTGAAGGTTCTTCCCGGCAACCCTTCACCGGACAACCGGTTTGGGAGGTAAGGAATTCCGACGCCAACCACTCGGTGGAAACTCAAATGCGACTCGACCAGCCGCCAAAACGTTTACACCTTTTCCCACCGGCGGTTGATATTTATCTTTCTTCCCCACTTTTTCCCGTTCACATTTGTCGATAGCCCCCGGGTTCGCCAGCGCCATCATGTACCCACTGGCGTGAATGATGTCGTTTTTTCAGCCCTTCGGAATCGCCTCCACTCCCACTAACCAGGCGTCTCGCGTGCAGCATTAGAATCAATAGCACCCGTGGGGAATCGGTTACGATAAGGTCGGAAAGGGGGAGTACTTGACAAACTGGAGAGGCTTGGAAGAGTAGACTTTGTCAACTGGTTTGGAACCTACCAGGTTGGATAGAAACAAAATTGATTTAAAATATTTCTTATTTATTGTTACACATACCAAGGCTCTAAGGCACAACACGAGGAACGGTTTACGGAGGTCCATGACCCAATATGAGGTTTTACAGTCATACGGCTTACAGTCAACATTTAAATCACAAATTTAAATCTTTTTGCAGTTAAAAATATATAACGGACATTCTGCGAAAAACTTGCAAACTATTCGCAGGTTAAAGCTCGTCAACTTTATATGATTCAATATTAGCTGCAACCCAATGTGTTTTTTCAGACTGAATGGAATAATTAACAAATTAAACATTCGACGATGAACATTACCATAACCTAATTCAAATTGGGTCGAACAGTGTCGTCAGCTTAGAAATTTGTTCTCTTCAGCCACATTCCAAGACAACACGGTGATGACGACGCCAACGACGAGGAGGACGACATCGGCGACGATCACAAAGATGCCGCGACTTGTGACGCGCGACAGGAAGAAATACTTAAATAAACATTTCGCCCGACATTACGTAATATTTATTCCTATCAACACCTTCACATTTCCGCCACGTCCGTCCAGAAACGGAGCAGGCACGGAAAGGGGTCGAGTTCGGGCGAGTGAGAGTTAAAAACCCATCATCGCATCAGTCCCGACGGCTTTCCCGACAGAACTGCCACCGGTGCCACCGCCTCGAACGTCTAATGAGGAGGTAACAGAAGCAGTAACGTTGTCTTTCCTAAAAATGATAAATCTTTCAACCATCGCCCAGCACGAGCCGGGAAGCTTCGATGTCATGAAATGTAGGAGCCGACACCCGGCTTCTCCCTCGGTTTGCCCCGAAAGAGTTAGGAAAAAGTCATCCGACCTCACCTACCACTTCCCTTTGTGCATTGCGATGGCAGTTTTGACAATTCCTTTCTATCCAGATGTGTTCCGACTTTTCCCATCTGGCCAGGCTCCGGAAGGTACGGTACCATGAACGGAAACAAAGAGTTCCCATTCCGTTGGCAAACGAAAGCATCGGATTGTACGAAAAGAAATTACACACAGACTTCTGCTGCAAACTGCTGGAGAGGAAGATGCTGGTGATGGTTGTATAACCAAGCTAAATGTTTGTCGAACAACGTGGCTTTTGAACCGCCGGATGGTTGGGATGTTTAGCAAGGTTCTTTAAAGGAAAGCTTCGTCATGAATTGTAAATTCTTAATGAGAATTGTAAATTCTTTTTGAATGAGGAAAACATTAGAAACATATTTCTTTTCCAAACACGAAATAGTCATTTGAGCAACAAAACAAACAAAAGTCCTCAGCACTGCGATAATACATTAAGCGTTCTTGATGAATTTATTCGGAATCCCAGTAAATAACACCGACGGGTATTGTATATAAGCTATTTTCCACCAAATACAACCCCCTTGATAACATGGTTATCTGATAAGAAGGTTTATCTTGCTCGTTGAATCTCGAGTGGAAGAAAAATGAGAAAACTATACTCACAGTACGAAATTTTAGGTTGCTGATCAATCATACTTTCGATATCACAATCACGACGTTTAACACAACATTTACAACATGTGTTTGGAAGCTGGTGATCACTTTAGACAACTTGTGTTTCTATACATGGGGGCAACGTGAAATTTAGAAAGTTTTCAGATTTCGTTTTGGAAAAGGAACCGTAGGCACTCTATTTCTCCCATTAGATGATTTTTTATAAAGAATATTCCCAACTCCACTGTTTGATATTTAACTTTTGTTCTTCAGCGGTTGTTTTATTTTTCACGATTCGAAAAATTCACAAAAGTGTATTATTTGTTGTGTTTTGCTTTCTATTACATTGTTGATTCCATATTCCTTGGTGCTTACTCACGTTAACGCATATTTTTCGAAAATCACGCATTGGGTAAAATCACTGCAACACAGTACCGAAGCAGCTGAACCGCGCACCAACCCGCAGCAAGGACTACTGAGGTGCTACACTGGCTTTACACTACCATCTTACATCGGGCGGTTGTTCGTGTTAGTTTTTTCTCCTGGTTCACTATCTCGCCGTCCCGGGTTTAGCACTAGACACTACCATCCTGGTGTTTCCGGGGAGAAGAGTTTACGAGATGTTTCACTCGACTCACACAGAGCGACATCTTGCTCCTAGGACGTTCGTTGCCAACTGGGAAGCATTTCGAAAGGCGATATTTACCCGAACAAGACGACCGTTGATGGGATTATCCGGTGGAAAATATCCTTTTCCATCATATGAGCTCACCTTAACGCGTGTTTTTTGTGATCCGCGGAACGTGTTTTGGCAATATTTCATGTCACCATCATTGAAGAATCTTGCGACCATGGATGTTTTTTCTTTTGGTTCTTTCACTTCGCTCAATTCGAATGAGGTTATGTTACTCCTGTCGTCTGTTGATACCGTGGCACTAATCCCGGTGGTTATGACCAAGATTCACTGTAGACGTCTCCGGTTGGATCCCACTACTACGGACGACTACGGTGGGCTCGTGGTAGTGGACACAAACACTATCTCGCACCAACACGAACGCCTCGATATGACACAAGATGAGCGATCATGGCCCGGCGACTCCTCCGTTCCAATGGCAGCGTGGTTTCGGGGAGCGAAGTATTTGGGCCGTTGTATTCCTTGGCGTATGTACCCGGAGGAGAGGTTAGGTTTCCGAAGGTGGTTTATTGACAAATGTTTGCAGAAGAGATGGCGCTAGCTGCGAAAAAGAAAACCTGAAGCCTTTTTGTTGCCAGTTTCGTATGGTTCTGATAGTCGTAATCGGAAACTCGGGAGTCTGACTGGTGCTCACTTGGGAAAAAGGGCTTGTACGTGGTCGTTTTCCCAACCAAGCCGAATTTTTACAGAGTGAATCGTGCAAAAGCGAATAAAGAAACACTTCAGATGCTCAATGTTCTTTTGATCGATGTGTCAGGACGTGCCTAACGGACACAGTGGAAAAAGAAAAACACGAAACAATAACAAGTAAGTCGACACTCTTGCACTTGGGATGAAAGATGGCGTCTGGGAAGACAAGACACATACCTAACCGAGCGCATTTGACGATGCAGACACAAAGGTGAAAAACAAAATCGCTCAGAATTGCTACGGATTCCGTCAGCAGAGATGTCAGCAGAGAAGACAGATCACAGAGTCGTTTGACAAGTGGAACCAAAAGAAAGAGAAGTTTAGTGTAAGTCGAAGCACCGTGCAGAAGAAGGATTCACATTCTCCCTGCTTCAAAAGCCGACGCACACGCAATCGATGCCCTTTTAACGAGCAAGGAGAAATGTTTGCCAAAATGGCGCGCATGCACACGTTCTTGCCGGTTTGGTAAACCACGCCCCCTTCTGGAGGTGGATTGTTAGTGGTGGTGATCTTGTAAAAAAATTAAGCAAAAACATCGCCACCGATTCATCAACCTTCCCCACCATAAAATGATTACCTGACAATGTCAAATACCGGTTCAGTAACCAGAATTTCCCGGTTTATCAACCAATCGTAGACATTCTATAAACCAAGGTTTATTGAAACAGCAGATTGGTACAATACTTCAGTAGTTTGAAGACCAGATTAGGAAGGTAGGGCCAACGATTAGTATCAGACACTTTGTTTTATCCTTTTATCTAAATGTCGTTTTGTGAAATTCAGTTAAGTTTCTAAATTGTACTGTGCTATATGCAATTTATAACTATGTAAAAAAAGATTCTCAATAATTTGTTTTTGCTCACACCTTTTTCATACGACATGTATAGATAAATGATTCTAAATATCGAGTTCAGAGAAAATTGTTCTAAAAATAGGCTATATTTGTAAGAATTAACAATATATTTGTTAAAATTACGAAATGTATAAAATTTTAACAGATCTTATCTAGCAGAAGTATCCTGCAGAACATACACTCCTACAGTGCACTTTGATAAACGGCAATCCGAACGGGTATTTCGTTGTATTTTTGAGATCTTGAAACATTCAAACCACCTTCCTGTGAAGCATTTGGAAAAACAAACTTCTCTAAATCGGTCGCCAAGCGGTTTTCATGTTTCAAAAAGTGCCAGCAATGAATTGAATTGGCTAGCATTTTGGCTAGCAAAACGAGATTATGAATATTTCGTATTATGGTTTAATGGATGATTTGTCTTAAGGCTGATTCGCACGTCGGCAAGTGCAAGTGGCAAGTAAGCAGGCAAGTGGCAAGTAACCGTTCGCACTGCAGGCAAGTACTTGCCGGTAACTAGATCACTCACACAAGTACACAATAACGATTAAATTTTATTTTACCATTATTTCATCATCAATAAATAAAAATATTGATCAACGATACGATCAAATAATATTTCTCGAACATTAGTCGAAAATTGTCCTAAACAAATCACGAAAATGAAACAGTTTTTGTTTGACATCTTGTATTTACACGAGTTGTCAACCAATACATCCACCTACTTGCCTGAAAAATAGACTCGGTTCTATTCCACTGGCAAGTAGCTACTTGCCACTTGCCACTTGCTTGGTCCTGATTCGCACAGGGTAGGTACGCGGCAACTTGCCACTTGCACTTGCCACTTGCCGACGTGCGAATCAGCCTTTACTATACATGAAGTTAGACATGGTAATACAAGATTATTTCGGTTTCTAACGCAACTTGAGTACGATTGGGGGCCCCGAGCAACTATTAATTGTGGGCCCTATAAATATACGCTACATTTGATAGTTTTCAAAATTTAAATAATTTCAATTTAAATTTAATCCACACATTGCTAATAAGCAACCATTTTCTTCCAATTGGCGTAACGACCATCTTCGGTCAAGCCTGTCCCATGAGGGGCTTACAAGACTTTTCTCATTTAAGTACGTGGATGTCAGTCCTGTCGTACAGGGAAGGGTCCGGTCCCTGTTGGGATTCGAACCCACGCCGTCGAGGTGGTGATCTTCGGTGCTTATGGGCCCGATTTTTAAATTAAGTAATTTTCAGGACATTACTTTTGGTAATCCATGACCATGGTAATGGTCATTAGATAACCAAGCAGCTAATTAGTTTGCTTACCTTATGATCCGCCTCTGCTAGTACGTGTTTTCGACGTATTTTCCATAGTTTTTCTTATTTTTTCCATATTATTTATTTCAACGTTTTGATGTACAGACAAATAAATAAAAACACGCTTGAGTTTGGAGAAGTGTGAAAATAGTTACAGATCAGCTACATCACTGATCCATTTGTTCTTTATTGTTACATTCATTGCTAACCAGGATGAGCAAAACGTGAGGATGAGTTAATTTTTGTTACTTCTCTGGCAAGTTTCATTTACATTTATTGAAAACGTGTGAGTACGAAGGGTTCTTGGGTATACTAGTGCATCGTGTGTATATGTATACTTGCTTCCTTTTGTTTGAAATGTAGCTCCAACTAGTTAATACTCTAGTACGTCACGCATTTTTGGAAGATGTCGATACAGTTCATTATAGTTTAAGATGCATAAGGTTATCTGTAGTGTGTTTTTTATATTCTTAAATCAAATATATCCGTTATCGCAAAATTGAGGACTGTCAGTATTTGTCGTTCACACTTGCAGGCAAAAACTTAATACAAGAGGGAATGAATAAAACGTCTTATTTGTCATTAATCGGCTCGCGATTACCTACAACTTTACTCCCTTAAGTTATTAATTGAAATTTGATATTGGGCTCCTGGTTATATCCACTCCATACCACCATGAAAGTATCAGGTATATAACCTATTCATTTTTGTGGCATAATTTACGTTTAACGAATTATCAAATAAGTTCGACAATTGGAGCAATACAGCACGACCGCGGCATGTACATTGAGTTACTATCTCTCAAATCTTTCACTTTCTTTGGGTTGGAGAATGTCAGTAGGAATGCATGCTTTATTGGTGGAACTTTTTATGGAACTTGTTAATCGCTTGTCTACTGGTTTATAACGTCTCCCCCCTTCTAAAGCCATCAAATTAGGATAATCATTCGGAGATTGGATTCATCCAATCAATTTCACACAATTGTTATGGGTAAATTTAAATCCTTCTTATCAAAGAAAGGAACTTTCGCAACAGAACTGTCTTATGAGCCTGCGCAAAACATCTTTAGCTAGATTAAGTTCAATTACTTGGTTTAGTTTGGTCTCGCAATCCGTTGCTTTCGCGTTATGAATTTGCTTGTGAAATAGGATACCTGTTTCCGGTAGAAAACAGCAGAAGGCACAGATTTAAGAAAGTTCAGTTTGGAGCCTTACAAGGTTGTTGGCTACACGGTTACTCTATTGTTTGGTTTTATTTGAAGGTTTGATCGTCCGACTGAGAACGTCTAATACGTGCGCATCCTAAAGACCGTACGCTATCCTATAATGTACTCTAGCACATCTAGCCCCTATAGAGAACATATTGCCCTTCTCTGTCGTAGGACTCAGAGGTAGTGACAGTAAGAGGAGTCCTATCGCAGAAATTCTATTTGTTTGCCTTCAGCTCACACTGGTTTCATTTCTACTGAGCAATACAACAAGACTTAGAGTAGCTTTTGCTTGCATTACAAATGTAAGTGAATCACAAATATTCTTTCTGACATCAAAAGAAATGCCCCAATAAATTCATAATTTAAATAATTGACTAAACACTAAACCAATTGAGCAACAGTTTAGTAAAAAATAAATACTTTGAATTCAAATCGCAATCATAAGAGAGAATAAATAAATATATGAAAAGGGTAAAAGTACTGCATAAGTAACAAATAAAATGATTTTAAAAGTACTGACGAAAACAATACACAACGTCCCCTCTGCAAACTATGGACCATACTTATAAAAGGAGCAAGCTTTAAGGCTTGGTTACTATTTCTAATCTAATCCATCCCCGGGAATGAAGTGTGTATTGATCCACCAGTTGAACTGGACGAATCCTCATGACTAGAGTTTCAGATATGTTTTCTAACAGTCCGCTTACGATAGCCTTAAAAGTGGCTAAGTTTATCTCATCTGTTAACTACTTAGTTAAATCGATCTACATGAGTTAAGCATGGATTTCTCAAGGAATACCTTCAGATTCCGGTTGTGTTTTAGTTCTCTAGTTTTTAACACTCATACACACGCATACATACAGTCTAAACTCGCACTTCGCTACATGTAGATGCTGTGTATGGTAACCCTAATCATCGAGTAAAAGAGAAAGGCTGCGCGTTTTGGTTTTTCCAATTTTCTTCGACCTACATATGTATTTTAATTAGCTTGGCTAAATTTTGTGTTCCTTTAAAATTGCCGATTGAATCCTATCGCCTTTTCTGTCCGTAGGATGTCTAATCC
This sequence comes from Anopheles ziemanni, assembly GCF_943734765.1. Classification (NCBI taxonomy): domain Eukaryota; kingdom Metazoa; phylum Arthropoda; class Insecta; order Diptera; family Culicidae; genus Anopheles; species Anopheles ziemanni. The sequence goes on from NC_080705.1 coordinate 52,668,636, forward strand.
TAATGTCTATTCCTTCTTCTATATTGCATACACTGTTGGTCTATTCTATGTACACACGCATCAGCTTACTGAATAGTTCTTAGAAGAATTAAGTGTTTAAAACATCCGCTTCAGTTCAGGCTGTCGTTGTACAGCCAGTGTATAATGAATGACTAGTAAATTGACTGGTGACGTGTTGTCTAACTTATCCACTAAAACCACGTGTTCGACTAGATATAGTTTGTTGTTGAGGTGTGTGTTTTCCACATCGCGGCATATTTTGTCGCTTCACCTAAGGCTTTTCCAGTAAGACAAGAAAACAAGTTCGACAAGTCACTAAAAGACCGAGAAAAGTCTGTCACTCCTGAGAAAAGCATGCTTGCTTGGCTCCGTCTCAATTCTACACGCTTCATCTAAGTTGTTACGCTTCCCGCTGCGGGAGACGGCCGCTAAAATTAATAAGCTCTAATTCTTACGCATTGTCAATTCGCTTGCCTCGACCATGATCGTCGGAAAGATTAGCCCGGAGAAGCTCTATTTATACCATGATATATGTTGTCTTTACATGGCTGTGCTACCACGGTATCTCTATCACATACATACGTATGGTTGGGGGGTTTACGCACCTTAAGACGATCGGTCGAACAGTTTTCGTCATTGAATGTTACAGACGGCCGACGAGCCGGCTCCGGAGTTGTCCAAACGGCGTTTCATACCCTCCAGATACACTTCCCGGTTAAACAGTCCTGCTGCCAGAGGGACACTGAAGGACGTTGGAAAAAAAAGATTAATCAATTGCGAAGCACATACACACACACTCATATTGGAGTCTAACGATCACGTACGTGTCAATTCCGGGCCTGATGCTGTTGCTAAAAAGCGCCCACACAGGCTTATGGTCGGAGGACGTGATGCTCTGCACGGAATCGTACGCAAGGCATCTGACCGGCGAGGGCGGATGGGAGATTTTAGTACCTGGCGGTACATTGGAGCCTCGCCGGTGGACCGTCGTTACAGGAAGTGGCTTGAACTTGTACAGGATGCGATCAGTGTATGCAGGTGCGCGTTGTTTGCTGGACGAATCGAACCGCTGCGTACCAGGATCGTACTAAAAATTAGTAGGAAAGTAAAAATGGTAAACGTTAAATTTGAATTCCACGCGAATTTTGATGATTGCGTCTTATTCTCATAACAACCATTAACATTAGGCCAAATACATAATTGTAATTTTATTAAATACGTTGATGGTTTTCTTGAATGTATATATAACAATGAGTTACAGGTAAGTTTATATTGCCGTGTTCTCCTCCAGAAAATCAATTTACTAGGGGTACAATTAAATTGTTACAAGAATGAAATTCAAATGAACATATGGACTTGTGTGGTTCATAGTGGAAAGCACTAATTTCACTTTTTTTATATAGCGGGATTTTTATGCAATATATAATTTTCGAAAAATCTATTCCACACGTATTTTCCAACCTTCAGCCATATTTTTAACATATTCACAAAAAATGGAAAAGTCCAATCATTTTGAAGAAGAAATACATATAAAGGACAAAAGATTGTTATAACACGAAGAATGATGTAAAGATCCGTTAAAAAAAGAAAAAAGTGTGTAATAATCTCTAATGGAAGAACATTAGTTTCAATAAACAAAGCAGTCATACCTGAAGAAATAAGAAATTTATTTTTCGTTAGGAAAATAGTATGAAGGATCGAATAATAAATATCAGGGTATGAGAAGTTTGCGTCGACCAATTATTAAGATAATTGAAAAACCGTTAGAATATTTACTTCTGACTGGATTAAAACAAAAATAGGCCTTTTCAACAAGAAGTAATTGTTTCAATTTCGGTGGCCTTTTAACCATTAACCAATTTCGGTGCAATCATAACGCAATTCAACCAAAAAAACATATTTTAGTATTCAAACCTTCTCCCCTAAAGCAAAATAGTATCCGAAGCAATGTACGGAATTGTTAAATTCAGGAACAAAATTGCTGATCCTCTGTGTATTCTCAAACATCAAATATGTTCACCTGGTTGTGCCTTACAACTTTTTCTTCACAGTAAAAACTTTGCAAATTTAATATAATAAATTTATTCACACCCTTGCATCGACAACTGACCTTGTAGGTAGGCGGGAAAGTAATCTTTGCCTCCCGAAACCCCCGGAAAGCCGCTCCGTCCGCCAGCACCGACGTCAGTTGATCGGTGTGCATAAAGCCATGCGGTAGATGCGCCGGAAGCGGGAACTGTGTCGTTTCGATCCACTGCATTAACTTGTCGCGCGGTTCACTCAGTCGAAAGTTTAAATCACCGCACCAGTACACACTGTCGAAGTTCTGCGTCACGTCCTTGTTCCGGTGCTTAACCGTCAGATTTCGGGGTAGGTCGAGCGCATGGATGATCTTCTTCACGTCCGACACACGCTCCTTCACCTTCTGCTGGTGCGCGGTCAGGTGCGATGTGACGAAGAGGAACGAGGTTCCAAACAGGCAGAACGATATCGCGACCGCCCCTTTCGTCCGGAAGGCCGTCCCGGGGCGTACCGAGAGACAGGCGTCCTCCGGTTCCGAGCAGAACCAGATCAGATCGCGCCTTATGAAGACGGCTAGATGGAGTGTTCCGAGACTCGTCGAGTGCAGGAGGATGTGCGACGGTCCGAGGGTCTCCTGCAGCGTTACCTCCCACTCGAACCGCTCCGAGCACGATTCTTGTGTTCCGAAGACAATTATGTCCGGTACGTGCTCGAGCGCTGTCGGAAGCACAAAGTCGTTCATCTGCCGCGGTGGGCTCTGACCGTTCATGTTCCACGTACCGACGAAAATGGTGACCTCGCGGGTTGGCAGTATTTTGTCCAGTTCCGCCGCACCAAGCAACGACGTCGATGCGAGTCGTCCGTGTAGAAAGTTTCTTTGCCGTGCCTTTTCCGCCGGTATAAGATTAAGGACGTGTGCCGCCATGAGCGCTTGTCGGGCAAGGGAATCGGCGGATCCGGGAGGTCCCGAGTTTGACTTCACTCCTCCCGTGGCCAGTCCCGAATCGTCCACCGTTTCCGTGTTTCCTGGTGCCGTCACCATATCGAACGACATGGATTTGCGGGATTCGCGTTGATCGCTGAGCGAAAGATCGCATCCTCCGGGCAGCAGTAGAAGATCATCTTCTTTTTCGGCGATGTTTGGGGAGCTATAGTGCTGCTCCATTTTTTCGTACCCGTCCATACTGCAGCGGTGCAATGGTGGAAGGAAACGCTCCTTGAACCGTGACTTGCTTGACATGATGGCGCGTTGCGTGTGGTTTTGGTACTCACGGAACACGATCGGTTTGGTCACCACACGATTGTTTACCAACGAAACGTTAGCCTTCGCATTGGCCTCCAGCTCCACCTGTTCGTCCTGGGGCGTTTTTTCGTCTCGTGCTCCAGTCGAAGGACCGACCTCTAGCGGTCTCCGGTGCCTCCGAGGGCTCGATTTGTCGATCGGATAACTTGTGCTCGACTTGGCGGTCAGTTCCAGCTTGAGCTGCTGTCGCCGTTGTTGCATAGCGAGATCGTACGAGTCGCTACCGGCACTAGAGCTACCGGTCGTGGCCGGATGTGAGTAGCGGTTGCGTGCCGGTGACTTGACAATCGCTTCATCAATTGAGCAGCATAGATTAAACTGGCCTCCCGTACCGGCATCGGCACCGGTTCCCTTGGTTCCACCCCCACCGACACAACTACTCAGCCGATTAGTGATTACGTTGCGAGACGCCGTTGTGTCCCGCTTTCGGATCGCTGCCGGTATTTTTGACGCCGCAGAACCTTCCGGACCGGTTGACGAGGATGTCGTGGTGGTTGTTGTTGTCGTCGATGATGTCGAAAGCAACTGGTAGGAATTGGTATCGCTCGGGTTAGACGAATCCTGTCGCTGGCTGGCGTTGTTTGTTGATGTGTTGGTGGTGGTGGTATTGGTCGTGTTGGTAGCTATTGTCCCCCCACCGTTACTATTGACGCCGCTTTGCATACCTGGAGGTCCTTTTGAGAGGGTGCCAGGACCACCCGCTTGCATTTGATGATGATGATTTCCAATCAGACTGAAACTTGAACCACCCTCGCTCGGGTGAAGCTGTTCGTCTTCACTTTCCGAGCATCGTTGCGGTTCGACACGTGACGAACGCTTCGAAAGTAGCCCAAGAAAAGGACGTTTACCTTTCCCTCCCACCGCAGTGCTCGGTTTGGAGCTACTCTGATCAACTGATCCGGCCGATTTATCCATCGTTATACTTTTGCGAACCGTACTTGCTTTACGGATACACGTGTGAATGAACGTGCGTTTGCCCTGTACCGTGTCCCTGAACAGAACACTAGGCTTCTGTGTACAACAGCTTCACTACTGCACACGCCGTTATATAAGACGGTAAACACCCATTCCGGACACCACCGTACTCAGAGGCTGATGCGATCGGGCTTAACTGCAGTTGGCGACTAACGCTAGTAGCCTGGCGACATTCATGACCGCACCAATGGCTACGGAAGGAACGACGACGACGACGACGAATGCAGCAAAGATGCAAGCGAATCACTCCGTCCATTGTTGTTTATTTTTAGCAACCGAACGGCTGCATGCTGTGCCCTTGATTATACGAAGATGCTCTATGATGCTGATGACGGTGGTACATATAAATCAACCACGTGAAACACCTGCGAGGACAACGGCGGCGGCGATGGAGTGATGATGTCGTTGGTGGGCAAGGCAAAACGGTTGTAGGTCCTACTGACGTTGGACGCGGCTGTGGTAGAGGGTGGATAGGTACTTTCTACCCCTCGTTGGAAAGCTACGCCGCGGTGCACTCATCCTGAAAGCATACCCTTACCAATACTGGCACTTTGTAGGTACACACTTTCACTGCACTCTACATTATTGCCAAATGAAGTGGCAAACAATTTCCATACATTAAGCACCGATGACGTACTCCGCAATCGAGGTGGACGATGACGATAATTGGTGCAACACCTCGGGACACAACGTATCCTTGCAAAACTTCGTTCCGGTTATTTTCTTAACATGATGCACAAGATTTTAGGATAAAACTCGGCATTGAGACCTTCCGGACGGTGGAACTATTTCCGTAGCACTTTCCACCCCAGCGAGCACGATTAGTGCTGTTCTGCAGGATTATTTATTTACCTCCTTGAATCGTCTGACAGCATCGTAAAGAAATAAACAATCGAAAAGTAGACCAATTTTGAGCTACTTTGAGCACTATATAGTGGTGGGAAAAACAACTCCCTGCAGAGACTCGAATTTTTCTATACAAATCCAATCCAAGATCCGGATCTCAGGATCCAAACCACACAAGTTATTGAAAATCAAGCAGTTTTTGCCTTTTTCTTTTGGAAAAAATAAGGAAAAAATAAAGCTCCTCTCTCTCGTATACCTCTCTATATGTAACACTCTTTCTCTCATCTTGTCTTCAATTCTCAAAAATGTGACTGATTCTACTATTTTGTTGTCATATTGTCTTTTAGGAAAACTCAGAGCAATAATTACTCAGGGCTGTTTGTCAGTTGTCGATGGCGGAGGTTTAACATACAATATTAACGTAAAAGAAATGAACATGTTTTCCATGGTTTTCCATATTGTAGAAACCAATAAAATAATGCAGCATTTACTACCAATTTTAAAGTTGTAGAGGTAAAAACCTCTACATTGATCAGCATTATTATTATTTTTTTTATTTCTATTTTCACGGTGCGGGCCGTATTGTACATATTAAACAATATACTATATCCTAGAGAACTGATATCCCCTCGATCTTATTTGGGTCTCGTCGAGGCTATCAAGGCGCTCGATATGGGAAATCACGCTGTCAGCATTATATTGTTCAATAATGTAGCTGTTATGACGCGTTCTAGCAAACTTGCTATTCTGCGTGCTATTCAACCGTTTTTAATGAAAATAGGGGAAGGGTACTGACATCTGCCGGGACATAATTGCCGAAGTCTCTTATTCTATTACCATCAAGCTTATCACGGAGGCCTATGCAACTGATGGGGAGAGTTGATCGTTTCGATCTTTCGGATTGAGTGACAGAATACCAGCGAGTGTAGCGGTCAAAATAATATACGAAATAAATCGTTTGAGTTTCAAATTAACACTGATTTGTAGTTTAAATTGCCGTTTATATACCAGAATTTCTTCAAGCTTGCTTGTTACATTTGTTAACATTTGTTGTGTTTTTGGGTATGTCCCGATACATCCAGAGTAGGATAGCATAGACGTGAGCCAGCCCACCATCGATCGAGGGCTGTCGACGCACCAACACAGGTCCAATAAGAATGGAAGGAATAGAACATTTGGGGCTTGCAGTATGCTCTTTTTGAACACAGCAGAAAGCATTGCAGCAGCAGCATTTTTTCTACCCTAGTGGCAAATGTATAACAGCTCTCCTTACCCATCGCTTGTAAAATGAACTGATTCGAGCAAAACCTTTCGTTTAAAAGTCAGAATCAAATCAAATCGAGTCCCAAACAAATCAAATCCCAAACGAATCAAATTCCGAATCCATCAAATGGGATCCAATCCCTGCGAATCCGTGAAGCAATGAATCTTCGAATCTTCCGAATCTCGATTCTGCCAACACTAGCACTGTTATTAGTTTGCAAAGAATTTAGAAGGTAGTGAAAAATAGTTTCTAGTTTCATCGCAAAATCGCCCCTTGTTTGGGGATTCATCTCGTGTTCCTGGCACTTGCAAGCAGAACCTGCGACAATGGACATTAACAGAAACAATGCCTTTTTCGACAAGGTATAAACAGCTCAAAGTTGAATGTGTAGTTCTTTATCGTGTTTATGACATTCTTCCCTTTCTTCGGTGATTTTAGTTGAAGCAAAACGTTACTGATACGTTCGATCGACTCCGAAAGGCGGTGGATATGAGAGAAAAGCTGCTATTGCGGCAGCTCTCCGTTGTAGTGCAACAGTCCCAGCATACCACGTTCGAGTTCGATAGGATTCGTTTCCTAGGCGGCGGGGAGGATGAGCTGATTGCCCGGATCCGAACGTACGGTAGATACAACATTGATAATTTCAATGTTATCCTGCAGAAAGAACCGTACGAGAACGAGGATTACATACTACCGTCGAACGACCATGATTTGATGCATAAGAGCTGCCGGCAGGGGGCGGACGATGAACGGGACCCGGAGAGCGAAGAGATTGTAGTGGAGTTCTTTAACAATCGCAGTCTGATAAAGGACAGTGCTGAAATGTTACGAGAGTCGATCATTAACCTAACGTTAAACGAGAGCCGTGAAATAATTGACCGATCATTTGGTGGTAAAGCGGAAGGTTTGCCCGAACATGTAGCGGTTGACATGGCGAAGGAGGATAGGGAAGTTTTGGAATCCATGCGATCATGTAAAATCGATCCAACAACTCACCGCCTGTTACGAGGGCGTAGTTCCGTCTCGGACGTACCGTTTGATTCACTTTCCTTTCAAGGTGAGCAGCAGCCCGTCTTGGAGACGCGTGACGATGGTTGTAATAACAACAACAACGCCGATGGCAACCAGCTAAAGAACACTCGCATTATAGAATCGCGTGACGAGTGTGAAAAAACGATTTCACTTTCCACCGCACCCCATCGCATGATACCGAAGGCTTCGCAAACGGACGGGTTGATTACGGTGCGGGCAATCGATTCGGAAGGGAACGTGAGGGGGATTGCAGGTATGGAAAAGAGCGTGAAAAATGTCGGCCACCTTATGATGAACAGTTGTGGAAGCACGATAAATCTGAAGAATGTAACCAACCTTACAATAAACGCGTGCACGGAACGTGCTGCGTCAATACCAGCGCAAACGGACCGCTCCAGGACGGCGAAGGAGGCTGCATGTGGTACCGCAGGAAAGACCTGCGCATCGGAGGAAGGTAGCCCAGAGTGCGGGTTCTACAAACGTCTCATCACGGAAAACAAAATCCTGCGGAATCATGTTCTCAAATCAATGCTGAGCAGCGGAGAGTCAAATCATCTGAAGCCCATGGTCCGTTCATCCGATTCCGACCACTCTAGATCAACGTCTTCTAAAACTACTACGATTACGGATGGTCCATCGAGCACCATCACCAGTGTTCCGGAACATGTGGGGGCCGATTTGGATGAGAAAGATCCGTACTTAAAAATTTCTCTCTCGGATAAGGAACTGCAGCACATGCTGGACATGCCATCGTCACTCCACGACAAAAGTCTTTCGTTCGTCCTGGGAGAGTTGTATGGATTAGCTGCGAATAATAGTATGAGTGGTCCCGGGGCTGGTTCGGCCAACACACCCGGGGGTGACGCGAAAGAGCACTCGAACCAAATTCAGCAATGGCTGAAGCAAATTATCTCTGAGTCTGAAACGGAACCATTCCAAAATGCGGAAATGCTCGAGTTTAGTAAAATTCATAACTAATCCATCGTTTTCCGCATTGCAAATGGAATTAATTTTCAGTCGAGGGATATTCCCACGGAAGCGCTTTATTTTATTGCGTAGGTACACAATGAGACAATTCGTTCCTGAACTGTGATTATTTAAGGTTTTTCAGGGTGTTTTCAGGCGGCATATACAGTGTCCTGGGGAAAGTGATTAGATACCCTCGCAAAGATTTCTTAACATCACTTTCGAATAATTTCATATGACCCGTGAGATGGTCACACAGCATTACAGCAGTACATGTGATACTATATTACCATGAAATGTGGTCATGCAAGCGCACGCTTATGCGCGGGTCAAACATGCTTTCAAGCGTCACGTAAATTTATTTTTCTTCTTATTTTCATCTTTTTTTCAATTACATTCTTTTTTATCTCCCGTCTCGAAATACTACATTTTTTATCATATAGATTCTAGAACTCTTTCGTTGTTTCTATTATCTTGTATTTTATTTCCTTCTCATCAGCGCTATTGTTTTTCTACGACATTCCATCCATAATGCACAATGACCCACACCCATATCTTTTATACAAAATCTCTGAATCTTTTTGATTCCTGTGCCATTGCGGTCGATAGAATGCTACTTAGTTGTAATGAAGTACTTTAAACATGGAACAGTTTTCTCATCTCAATTGTGTATTACTTTTTTATATACACATCCATAGCTAGATGTTACAATTACATTGCGTGTGTATTTTGCTAAAGTAATCGAAGGGAAGAGGGAAGTAATGAAAAGTAATCATTCAGTAACTACGAGCAGAAATTAACAGAATACGTGTTGTGTGTGCGTGTTAATGGTGTAGGTGAAATATCCCCGGTTTCGTAAAGTATACTTAAATAATCATAAATGTAGTGATGTCGAGAAGATATTTATAATATGTCAAAGCCGCTTGCTTACGAAAACGATAAGAGTACATTCACAATATACGCCGAGCACCGATAGTTCGGTGACGTTCATGTGGCTAATAAAGGATGATCACATAAATACAGGTGAATTAATCTGATTTACTCTGTTGTTTGCATTTAGTTTTTTTATATTGAGCATTGCCATTCCATGGTAAGATTAATGATGTTTCCCTGTTGTACGTGGATAGTCAGTCCTCTCGTATAGGGGAGGGTCCGGTCTCAGTTGGGATTCGAACCCATGCCGTCGAGGTGGTGAGCCCCGGCGCTCATGGGCCGTTTTTCTAACCGGCGCTACCGCTCGGCTGTCGCGGACCCCAGAAAGAATAAATGGCTAAACATTTTAAAACAAGTGATCATTCAAATTATTGAAGTTTACAAGCTAGGATTGATTGACTTTATTAATTATTTTATATCATATCATTAGTAATTGTACATCAGCTTCCATCATAGGCACTGTTCTGTGAAATATACGCCTTGGAGTATAATATGGTGGTCTAATATGAAATGCGGACCATGCCAATTTTTATTTGTTTGAAAGCGAAATAACGGCTTAAATTGTTCGAACCTTCATTTTGAAACACCCTGTTACATGATGCTCTCGGTGCCCATTTTACGACTCACAAAAATGTATTTTTGAGCATCGTATGGATTACAGACAATCCTCTCTGAGTTGCAACTTGCCAAAAGTAAAAAACTCACTATTCTATGCATTTTCACAGTCTCCTCGTTGCGCTTACCGGAAACTTTTTTTTAATACGTTACGTTTAACCTAAGTTTTTTAGTTTACATTTTCATTCCAAATTTCTACGCTGAAACCCTCCTCTACGGTATCCAATCCTTTGGAATCCGTAAAGGAATCGAGTCTTCGAATCTTCCGAATCCCATCGCGTTCTGCCAACACTATTCGCGACACCGGCAAAACATGCGCTATTTGATTTTTCGTGAAAATTTTTTGCACTTCTGTTAGTTCCTCGACGTTGTGTGGATCGATGCGGTGCCATTCGTAACATAGTCCTCGAAACGTGATCGGTGTGCGGAAAAAGTGATTTTTACTAGTCTTGCAAGGTACAAACCGTGTACCGTCGGTCGTGAAAGCGGTGAAAAGTGTGTTCTAACATTTCATAAGTTTCTGCGAAAAGGGAAAAGAACGCTCGTTCTTACACTACCATTATGTCCGCGAATACGGTACTGCTAGATTTTTCGCTCGACCCCGCCCGAATCAACGATGAAGTATCGCGAAAGGATATCGTGCGGCTGTGCAAGGAAGGGCTGGAGAAGTATCTGACCGGGCTGAAGATCTCCTACGACATGCTGACGGCTGATGGCTACCTCTGTATTCTAAATGAATCTAGCAGCGGAACCATCGTTACCATACGCTTCTTCGAGCAAGGCTTGATTACGATCAATGTGGAGTACTACCGAAGGGACGGAGACGAGCCAAAGCTGTCCTTTGAAGTATGCGATCGTTTACTGTCTCGAATGTATAGAAAGGACCGTCGGGAAAAGCCTGTTTTCTCCACATGTCCTCCTGCTAATGTTCACTCTAGATTGCTATTCGTTTTTTTTTTCTAATCTGTGTCGGTGGCTGTTACCTTGGAAGGTTTTGTTCTTCTACATCATGCCCCAGTAATATTTTCACTTTCTTTCGTGTCCGGGGACCGGATTTATTTTTGCGTCTTCATGCACACTAGTGTGTGTGTGTGTGTGCTTGTTAGCACGCGGTTCAACGAAGTACGGCATACAGTGCTGCTCACAAAGTTACTCAATATTGTTCTATTGGCATATTTACGGTTTCCCAATGAAGTCTTACTAAACTAATACACTTGCTTCATACTGTATTTATTTTATTTATTTTTGCGATCTTGGGCTTTTACTTGTCAGTCTTTTTCAACATTACTGTTCTTTACCAATGCTTGTGGGGGCAACTTAGGTTAAGTACATTTATTCCATGCTATGATTTTTTTAAAATGAGATTCCCACTACAAATTTAAACTAACGCAAGTTTGTTACATGGACTAGGAAAAGAAAAAGTGATGTTCAGTAGAACGTCGAATATTGCGCCAGTTTTAGTTACCATAACCACATATACTACTCCTCTTAACAACATATTATCCTCTTTTCAATAAAAGTTTCATTTGAATGTTGAATTCACAATTTATATACCATTTTTCGCAGCACAAAACGTAACTTTGCTGGATAAGATGGATTTAAAAATCTCGTGCTGTCTTTAGCTACAGAATTTTGTTGTCACTTGTCAAAGATATTTACTAAAATATTTTAAAAATATTTTCCATTCATCCTTTTAGAAAAAGCTCTATTCTGGGGTTTTGCGGGCAGAGTTTTTGTGAGGCAAATACCCTCACTCATTCTAGTTTGCGTTTCGTGTCAGCTTCACTTTGCACTTTGAATGTTAAACGACGTCTTTAGCACTATATGACGCATAACAATAGTGTATTAATTCTTGCTAATAAATGGTTTGATTGCATTGACGGTTACTTACCATCCTCCTTTTCATATTGCAATTGAACTTTTTTTATGTACTGTCATACATAACCGACCACTTGAAATGAATGAAATAAATTTTATTTAATTTCATTTCAGAAGATTTAAACCGTACATTTTATATTACCTACTCAAATACTGCACTGGTTGTTGCGCGTTTGGATTGATAGATCTTCCACTATTGAAAAATCATATAGTTAACGAAATATCTAATCACGTTCTTCCACCAACCACCTAATCTACTTACACTTGACTTGAATTTGCTCGTCTCTTTACGGGTGCAACTTAGAACATGAAAACGCTAGAAAACGGTTTGCGCATCAGGCTAGAGGCAAAACGCTCCAAGCATCTTCCACCTATAAAACGGGGCAGTAACATTGATGTTTACTTAACGAGCTCAGGTCAGCCATAGATAGCTTTTTCTTTACTTTTCATGTTTTACACAACACAACATTCTTCCTTGTTAATACTAGCATCTTTGCAACCAGTTTTCTATGACTTCACTGTTTGTGATGTTTATTTGTTTCGTTATTTTTCGTTGTGAGTTTTACCTTCTTTTCTTTCAACTATCAGATTTTTTTTTTCTTAAGCCCCCTTTGCTAACAATATTATGTTTCATTGCCTTCGTTACTTTAGTCCGTAAGATTTGTCAATTTTTCTTGCTATCTCTCACTATCCTTTGCCGAATGCTTCTAACTATTATGGAGCTGCTCATAGATTTTATGTGCATTTTGTATGAACTGAATCAAATATCCACCACGTATGGATCAACACTGGTACCCCGTTCGGAGCATCATTATTTAAAGCTACTTAGTCATAGTGCAGGTCGATAATCTAGTAATTAATGATCATTGCCGTAGAACATTACCAATTTTGAAGTTTCCTGATAATCCTCAATAATTTTCAAATAGTAGTAGGTCTTTGGTTTTACCATGCGCCTATTAAACCTACATTCATATCTTTCTTCAGTTTGTTTTGTATTCATTTTGAATGATGCTAATACTGACTTAAATATTTCTAAACACTTAATTTATATGACGCGCGTGTACGCCAGGATTTATTTGCTAACATCCGAATACCTTTGTAGTTTTCATGTGCGCATTGCCAAACTAACCAATTCTAGGGAGATTGTTGACCTTTGCAAATAAAACTACATGGTTTGCGTGCGATTTGAGACTTTTAAGGGCAGGTGTTTCCCACATTCAGGCTGTAGAATTTCGTTTATCATAATAATAATAAAAATAATTATAATATTTGGAAATCGAGTAATTTTGCCGTTTGTTAATAGATTTCAGGCCTCTGCGAATAAACAAACTACATGATTGCTAACTATAAAACAGATGTTATGTTAAGAATGTTTTTAATCGTTTGATTTGATTGTTGTTATCCTTTTTGTAATTTTTTCCTTTCTCTTTCTTTCCATTTATTTCCATTTTTGCCATCCCTGGAACCGATTGTGAACATCCGATTGGAAAAAACCCGTATCAACAATATTTTCCCCATCACCAACAATAACTTCATCCACATTCGCCCGCTATCATCATACCATGCAAAAATTATCCATTGAAGCAAACACGAGAGCTCGAGAACAGTTTGGTGCAAACACTAAAACTCAACCATGGCCAATCGCTACCACCGCTCCAACGGGGTCCCTTAACCCGTTTTTTCCCGACCGCAGGTAAGACATGCGATCATGCAAAAAAAAAAACGAAACGAAGCAACGCTGTATATTGCTGCTCAACAATGCGTTTAGCTTTTTAGCGTGTCATTTTTCCCCGAATCATGTATTAAAGTTCCTGGCGAATGGTTAAATTTATTGATTTGCTCTAATACTTATCACATTATCGAATTATCTTTCTTAGAGAACAATACATTAAAATGTATGCTTTACATTGCCCAACAACAAACGAGTCATTGTTTACATGCTTCAGCTTCCTGCTGATACTTTGCATTTGTTACTTAAACACAACAACATTGTGATCTGCGGGCTCAAATGTGACAAATGCCTTCGTTACTTTTGAATTTGTAAGCTTTTGCATGTCTGTCAATTTCGCTATGTTTGTGTGCTAGATCCTATATGTGTTATCTTTCGAACTCCTTGAAAAGCACAATAATCAAGCAAATACAATCAAAAGGCGACAGCTTGATTAGAGAGATCATGTCCGATTCTATAGTTTTATAATTTCCGTTTTATTTTCATTTCTAGACGAGCGTGTCATCGAGTACGACATCGACCGTGTTCTGTACGACAAACGATCGGAGTTCCAAAAGATTCAAATAGTACATTCAAAGAGCCTCGGCAATATGTTGGTGCTGGATGAATTGCAAAGTATGGATAGACTATTTTACTAAAAAAAAAACTTTGCTCAACATTTTATTAATTAATCACATAATTTTGCTCGCATACTTGTAGATATTGCCGAAGCTGATTTAATCTACACCGAAACATTAATGCGCCGTGGCATTGAGGATTACGTCGGGAAGGAAATCTGCATCCTAGGGGGTGGTGATGGAGCCCTGCTGTATGAGCTGCTCAAGGAAAAGCCTAAACACGTCGTGATGCTAGAGATCGACGATATGGTCATGCAGGCATGCAACAAGTATATGAACTCGATCTGCGGCAACGTACTAGAGAAGCGCAAGGACGATAACTATGAGATTATCGTTGACGATTGCGTTCGATACCTGCACAAGTTCAGCCAGGAGGGTCGCAAATTTGACTATGTGTTTGGTGATCTAACCGACATTCCAATTTCGGAAACTCCGACCGGTGAGATTTGGGATTTTATTCGTAAAATCTTACAATCCTCGTTTGAAGTTCTTAAACCTGACGGGAAGTTTATGACTCATGTAAGTAACAAAAGCAACGAGTGTGGAGGTCGTTAAAAGCGATAGATGGAATAATTTGGTGTTTTTTTACAGGGCAACGGTGTAAGCTGCCCGGAATCGTTGAAAATGTACGAGGAGCAGTTGGTAAAGTTGGAGCCAAAGGTATCGTACACCAAGTGTACCGCGTTTGTACCATCCTTCATGGAAGAATGGGTTTTCTACCAAGTGCAACGCGAGGACACTAATGTCGTCGCTAGCGTTTGACTTAGTCGCGTTTCTACTGAACTATCGTTGCAATTATCTCCAGTAGCAGAAGCAGCAGTAACATTGATAGAAGAAGAATTATTCTATCCGACGATTTCGTTCCAAGTTGTACCGATTAGCAGTAGCAAAATGGAAACTCGATAGCAGCACAAACAGCCAAGACAACAACTAGAAGTAGTAGAATTTCTTACTTATAGAATTACACGTTACTTAAAAGAATATGCCCAAAATGGCAAGGAATTACTTCACCAAAGTTTGACCTGAGTCAGCAGCAATAAGGAAAATAACTTTATTCTTCTTCCACCTCTGGTCACTGAGACAGAGTGTTAGCTTTAGCTGATGTGGTGCAGAATGGAACGTATTCCTTCCGATAACCTAGTGCGCAACGTAATGCGTACCTACCGTAGTTTCGCTGCCAAATGATACCTTTTCCATCTATTAATTTATGCTCTCCACAATCGAAACGTGTGACTATTCTTTTGTGACATCAACTTACGTTGCTTGCACGCATAATCTACTTAATAGCACTGTAGACAGCACAAACTAGGCGGTTTTGAACCGCTTCTTATGAATTATTATTGAACTATGCCATAATGAACCTTGAGTCAATCAACTTCGAATTATTATGTGAAAAACGTGATCACCCTGAAAGTGGAACATTATAAGTTAGATTTAGTATGTTTTGGTTTCGTTAATTTTAATGTTGACCTCGGAGTTAGTGTACTTACAAAGAGAATGACCATTATGTAGTTTGCTGCTTACGGTACGGTAGGGGACGGAAATCGATGCGTCATTTTGGAGGATTATGTGCAAAAGTCCATTACAAACTAATGAAGAACTAGATCACAAAATAAAATTGAAATTTTTTCCCTACGTCACAAACATACTTTTTTCTCATAACAATGATAAGTTTGATAATAAAGCTCGCTTTCTACATTTTCTTCACTGAAAGTTCAGATATACTGAAAGTTAAATTAAAATAACATTTTTAAGAATAACCTTTCGAATATCTAAAGATCGAGAAATAATTCAAAAGAGGAAAAACTATCGTTCAGCTTAAATTTCTGTGATGTAGTATCGCTCCGTTCTCGTAACCTTGGTTGACTGACTCCTTTGTTGATATTGACATTCTGTAACAGCTGTTTAGTGAATCATTCCCGTGGCGTAATGTTGCGTACCGGCGGTGCTCCGTTTCATTTGCTTGTGCAATGTGATCAACTTATAAAAGCACTTCACGTTGTTGTGCTTCGGTACAGTAATATTCAATTGCTCGTGTACTTGCGACGTAAGAACCATTGAACGATGAATCGTTCGAAGTATAAACCTGAATTTTTTAAAGCATTTCCGCTGCACCATGCTGCAGCGAAGTGTTACGTAGTGGAAGTGCAACGGCAGTTGGACGCCGGTACCAACCCGTACAAACCGACTGAAGAAGGACTGACCGCTCTGCATGCCGCAGTAGCGAACAATTCGGTAGCCGTAGTGGACGTGCTTTTGAAGCGTTACGCCGATGATCTTTCCATCGCTCGCGAGACGATTCAACACCGGTTTCTGTGGAAGCCGGAACTAGTCGAATGGAAAAACAGGCCAATTCTTATCGCGTGGACCGAAACAGAGTGCCAAGCCACACTAGCTCTAGCCACGTCATGTCCGGCGGGAATTCCGTTAAACGTGCAGATATTCGTTCTGTTACACCATCCTCAGGAAGGACACCGTTTCGTCGCACTCGATGTTTGCAATCGCAGCAGGCGAATCGACACATTACGATTGATACGTGATCTTCTTCCAAACGGAGTGCTATCGCTGGATCGCAGTGATCTACGCGTGAATGTCACCAACTACCTACACATGGCTTGCAGCTACGCTAAGAAGGAAATAATAACAAAGCTTATCCGCAATGGTGCGTCGCTTTCTGTCCCTTCTGGTGATCAACAGAGTTCTCCGTACATGGCTGCTTGTGAAGCATTTAGGAAAGATATCGCCATATTTTTGGCTACGAATTACTTCGACCACTTCGACCCGGGAGCCTGTGATATTCAGGATTACAACGCGCTGCACAAGATGCTCCAACGTAGTCAGAAAGGAATGGCGGAGGAAATCATACAGCATATGCTTAAATACCGCATGAGCAAACATCGAGAAACCAAGTCGCAGGCCATAACCAACATATTTCGATTCGATTCGAAAGATTATTCGTATATCTCAGTATGGACTTTTGCAAGCTCGGTCCCGATGAGGGATCTTTGTAGCAAATACGTGCTACAGGGAGAGTTTGATTTACGGACCAAGATTGAATCATCGTCCTTGCTTGGTATTTTTATCACACGAAGTATCGCCTTGGATTACTGCATGCAGAAAATAGAAGAAGACCTGGATCTGTTGCGTCTGGAGGGCAGTCACAACAGAGAAAACGTTTTGCAAAAGCTTATCAGATGCAAACGGTTGACGTTTGTCAAGGACCTGTATGAAAAGCATGGATCACTCATGAAAGAAATATTTGAAACGGAGGACCCAGAACACAAACCAGCTTTTGAGTTGCTCGCAATTCTGGTGCAAAATATGGACGAACATGGATTATTATTTGTACTGGAAAACCATCGGGATTATTATGTGCGGCATATGGATTATTTAATAAAAGCAACATTCAAGCTAAGCTCTTTGAAAAAGACGGCACACACGAAACTGGCGGAAATTATAGCGAAGATTATTCCAGAGGCATTGATCAAACTGGATGAAATTAAAAACACACCTGATTCAAAACAAAATGGTAAGTTTCTACTATTTGCCCACCGCAGGATGATGAAACCATTGAACCAAAATTGCTTATTATTGATTGCAGATTTCTATGATATGATACGCGATCTAAGGGAAAGTTTCGGAAAAACCGTCACTCGACTGGAGGCTGATGGCAAAAGTTTGGAAGATTATTTGGACGGCAATGGACGGACGTTCCTGCACGCCGCAGTAGACTGGAGCGAAAAATATCTTGTGGAAAAATTGCTCGCTCGTAACTTTAGCGTAATGCATAAGGACGCCAACGGTTGCTTACCGATCCAACTGGCAAGAAATGAAAGTATATTCGAGATGCTGTTAGCAAAAAATGAGCCCGCTCAGTTGGATTGCGTGAATGAAACGGGATATAATCTGCTGCACGTTAGCTGTAGGAACGGTCTTCGCGGAGCGGCGCTAGAAAAACTGTTGGAACACGGCATGGATGTGAATGAGCCGGCACCAGATGGGAATTTGCCACTATCGCTGGCGTCCTGCTGCGGCACAGTGAGGTTTTTGTTGAATCAGGGTGCCCGTATCGAGCTGCTAAACGATAATTTTTTTAGTGAACGATTGCCTACAATGCAGTATTGTGCACTATGGGAGTTCCTACCTCGCATTTTCCAGCTTGACCAGTTCAAATCATGTGCACATCTACTTCTGCCATCGATGGTCGGTAGGCTCAATCGGGATTTTTTTTACTGCGATCACGAGCGTTACCTTGAACAGCACAAAGACATCCGCCGAGTGCTGTTCGATAGCCTGTTCGAACATTCGAAAGAGGAAGCGTCGAAACTCTTTTGCCGTGTTTCCCAGAAAGCAATCGTTTGCTGTGCGAGATGGTTCCTGGAGTACAACTATGATCTTGACTATGATTATCGGTGCACGGACGGCTGGAATAGGTCGACCCCGCTGCTAGGTTTGTTGAGCTACATGGAACTGCCTAACGATGACATAGTGGAGAAATTGCTTCAAAAACCGATCGACGTTAACGCCACGAATGATAGGCAGCAGAGTGCGCTCATTATTCTTGCAGTTCGTTTCAAATGGGCCAAACACTATGGACATTCGTTAGATACATTCCGACTGTTGCTTAAGCGTGGAGCCAAGCTGGACGAGCAGGACGAGGACGGAAACACGGCGCTTCATTATGCCTTTCGAGAGGAACAGTGGGAATTGGTGGAGTTTCTGATTGAGAGTGGTGCGAATACAACCGTGAAAAACGAGTCCAACAAGCTGCCGAGTGAAATGGGTCCCGGTTTTAATCGGTGCTTGTTTAGTTTTATTCGGTAATGTTGCTTCTGTCGTGATAGTTGTTCTTTGCTTGAATAGTATCATTCTGGACAGCATTTGTTAATATCTAGTTACGTTGCTTGATACAATTACTTAGATTTGGGCTATTTTGGCGATTTGTCAAAAATGAAAAGAGGCTTTACTTTAATTGTGCAGAGAAAGTATTAACAAAAGAACCAATGCTACAGTTAACACATTTTAAAGATTGACAATAAATATAATTTTTATATTTTTTAACATATACCGTTCAAAGAGCGGTTGGAAACCAATCACGTTTAGCTCGTGTGCTTATAAATTGTGGCCGAAATAGATTGGTATATTTTTCATAGCATAAATACTTTAATTTAACAAGTTTCTACCCTCCAACAATGATTTTTTTAACCCATACTCTACTCCCAAAATTATAAAAGCGTGTATCATTTCATTGTGAAAGTGTTACACTCTACACCAGGGGTCAGCATACATTTCCTAAACAGAGCCAGATGATTTAAAGGAAACCGAGAGTGCGGACCGATACCTTAAACGATGATTTAATGTTTTCAAAGTAGTACCTTAAAGTAGTAGGGGATGGGTTTTTTGTATGAAGCACTAAAATTTTCTTTTCTGCCGACCCCTGCTCTACAAGGAACACTCGATCTATGCAATCCAACAACTTGCCGGAGTTTGTTTTGCTCAAATGACTCGGCATTCCGCAGATTCCACACACACACCTTAGCAGAACCGGCTGGTAAGCAAACAAACGTGATTTTGTATTGGAGAGATGCGCGAACAAAACCAAGCTTGTTGGCGAGTCTGTACCACGACCACATCAAAGTCCAACTTATTCGTCGATCGGTTCACATGACAACCGCGAGGTACTGATAGCAGTGACAGAGGCTTGACTTCGTCTCCTAGCGATTCAGTCGTTCAGGTGTTATCATCAGCTACGGATCGTGCCTCCTCGTACAGTTGATCGAAACCATACAAAAAATGTCGTCGATCGTGCGTAAAGTGATTACTTCTAAGAAGTGCCCGAAAGCTGTAGCAGCATACAGGTGCGTATCGGATGCGATAGTCGTAAGGTTTCTCTAAACCAGCGTGGTTTATCGCATTAACATGCGGAATTATTTTGCTCTTCCAGTCAAGCCATCGTTGCTGACCGCACGGTTTACTGTTCCGGTATGCTCGGACTGGAAGTGGACTCACTTAAGCTAGTCCCGGGAGGTGCTGCCCCGCAGGCGGCGAAAGCGCTGGAACACTTGGCCACCTTGCTGGCTGAGGCAGGCTCTGGCATTGATAAGGTTGTCAAAACGACCATCCTGCTGAACGATATGAACGATTATGCCGCTGTGAACGAGGAGTACAAGAAAGGTAGGATGCTGGCAGGCGATGGGGGAAACGATGTTTGGAACGATGCGATAAGGAAGACGGCTGCTTGTTTGCGTTCCCGCGCACCCCGCCGTTGTGGTTATGATAATGTTCGGACGCTAATCGAAAATTCAAATCATTAATGTTTCATTGTTGCACTTGCCATTTCCAGTGTTCAGTAGCAACTTTCCGGCTCGGACGTGCTACGGTGGCGTGAAGCTCCCGCTCGGAGCGGCCGTGGAGATTGAGGTGGTCGCATTGACCGGTGCTGTGGTGAACATTTCCGAATGACTAGATTCGAAAATGTAACAGATACTGCCCGGGTGTTGAGGCCAGCCGAAAATATGGATCTGACTTTCGGAAAGTAATGGTTGCGGTTACCGAAATCGGGTAATTGCTTGTGAAAAGCTAAACATTCCTGCGACGTATTCGCTACGAAATAACTAACGCCAACCGCGATTGATTGATAACAGTTTGTGCCTACTGATAAAAACAAAATAAATGAATAATTTTTCAAAGTATATTTTTCGTTTGAAGCTTTTTTTTCCCACATCAAGGTTATTTCGTAATGTTTGCTCGGGTAATATTGTCATAAACATGAACCGAACTAATGCTTTGTTGTCAAGTATTCCGTAGCACGAATAAGCACTTTATTTGAATTTCATGTTCTACTCAATTATGATCTTCATGTTAAGAGGCTGCTCTTATATGTTAAACTTGTGTTGAATATTGATTTACTGCTAAATGGCAACGGAATGCTTTGAGGTAGAGCCTTTCGATCGATGTTCTTATATGATTGATGGACAACAATAGTATAGTTATCGCCAACCTCGAAAGCAACAAAATGGATATTCAACAACCAATCACTTCCAAATATTTCAATCATATCTTTAGTGCTTCATACTTTTTGTAGTAAAATTTTGATTCCTGGTAAAGAGGTACCTGTCGGCTGTAAAAATAATTAATGTACCATTGACTCAAGGCCTGATGAGACAGGGCTGCCGCTTGATATTAGTACCTCCAAATAAACTTAAACCTGAACCGTTCGTGGACTGGACTGAATAAATTCGTTTGGGACAAAACTCGGATGAGGAGAAAATTTGCTTGTAGTATTGCGCAAGATTTCCCAACAAAACAAGTTTTGATTAACAAATAAATCTTGAAAAATATTTTAAAATATAATATCTATCAGTATAAAGTAAATCTTATTTTATCTTTTTTATAATTTAGTAAGTCTTTTTTTTGATAATGCGATTTTAATTAATGCGATTGTTTCACGATAGTATGTAATTTATTTAATGATACCTTTCACGATTGTCGTGGCTAGAAACATGATGTGATATAAATGAATTATGCAATAATGTATTAAAAAATTAGAAAAAAAAGTTAAAAGTTTTAAGAAAAATTGCCAAATGATAGAACACACAAACAGATGAGTTATCGTATGATTATTTTAAAACCAGATAAGGTGAACTAAGTCTAAAGAACTGGTTCTGATCATCAAATTCACAGTAATCATTTATACTTACGTGTATCTCATCAAATTCTGCCAACTGGTAACGTTTGCGGTGCTCTAACGAGCAATGTGCATGACGACTCTATTTGAGTTTATAGTAGTTTCACCGTTCAGTTTTGGAGTAAATATATATCTTGATCCATTTATTTGCGCCCTGAAGGTCACGTCCTCAACCAAGAAGTAGTCGTTTACTATGCACTAATGTCTGCGTTGCATGTTGTTTGACACGAATGTTTTTCCGCTAAAAGGGACGGAGAGCTACACAAGTTTAAAATTCACCGTCGTTATCAAAGATGATCGTAAAAGAATACTACGACTTAAAATGAAGATGAAGTTTCGGTCAAAGCGGATGGAAGAATCACAGCGTATCGGAGGAGCTGCTCGAGCTGTAATGGAACAGTAGTTTGGTTTTATGGCGCTTAAATAGTGTCCGTAGGATGTCTTCGTCGCTGTCGTAGAAAAGATCGTAGTTACTGTTGCGCCGCTTCGGAACCCGCTGCAGATAGTCCTGCAGCTTTTCCCAGGCCGTTTTGAGCCCCGATTCGGGTGTCTGTCCGACACTAATGATGGCCGCACCGTCAATTCCATCATCTTGCACGGAGTCCGTCGTATTTTGGTCGGTACTGAAATCGGCTCGATCGGCCTCCTCGAGGGCACGGAGTTCCGCCAGTAGCTCTTCGCAGATACGTTCCTCTTCCTCGGGGTTGTAGGGAACGTCTCGGTAAGCATCCAGGGTTGATTCGTCTCCATTTTCCTGAGCACCATCGATGATGCCTTCTGCTTCCTCTGTATCTATTGTATCGAGAGATTTCAACCGTCGGCGAGCGTTTCTTCGCTCCGTAGACGACTGCCTGGTAAAACCATCGAACGATTTAAATCGCATCAATGCCCTCAGGCGGACTGCTGGCGGAATATCCTTCAGCTGGACCCCTCCACTCTCCAGTTCATTTGCACCCTCGTCCAGAGAGGAAGCATCGTTTGTGTCCGCCTCGAGCGATACTGAGTGTTGCCTTCGCAGTGTCTTGTCGGTGGCTCGCGATTTCCTTAACGTCGGTGTGTCATCTGTCACGTTGACGTCGGGTTCGGTTTCATCACCACTGTCAACCGAGGACTTGCTGAGCAGCTCGACCACTTTCTCCGGATTCCGCTCCAGTTGCCGCACGATACCCTGCTTCTCGGCTGCACCGACCCGCTCCTCGATGTCGCTGAGGATGACGGAGTTGAGCTTGAAAATGAAACGCTGCATTCGTTCGGAGCGGGCCATCGATGGGGGTGGGGCACGTGGGGTCGGATTTGGGGAACGTCGACCAATGTTCCGCCCCGGGGTACGGATGGACGTTGCACGCAGAACCTCGTTCCGGAAGTGCTCCTCACCGACGCTGCTGCCCATCGATTCGCTATCGAGAGATGCTTGTGGCGTTGGCCAGACGCTTTCCTTCTCGCTGTTCCGTGACGGAGAATTAAGGCAATGATGCCGAGGACGGTAATGATGATATTGAGGTTTTTTTTTTGTTATATTTATTACGTGCCCACGTACCGCGGTCGTGTATGAGTGGACCGAAGGGAGAGACGTTTAATAACATCATTAATCATGGATCGGAAAAACCGTAACGTGGGTTGTCGTGCAGGCGAGTAAATTGAATGAGGTCACCTTAATGGTATAATTTTGAATTATTTTTTTTTCTCTAGCAGCCACATGAGTTGGCTTTATATATTATAAGTGCCAATTTTCATCAATGATTAAGATATCCATGAATTTTCAACTAGCTACGGAACACTAGTTTTTACATACTTTTTGAACAAAGAAGTTAGAAGAAATTTATACTTCTTATTTTAAACATTTACAAAGGGTTGTTATTCCTTTTTCGCTTACGATTCGTTGTCTCAACCCTTTCGTTATTTACACCATCAACCTAAGCATTGATGTATCTACATTTGTGTTTTACATATTTGTTTTCATTCATTCTTCCACAATATTACAAAGTTTAACGATTATAGACTATAACATTATTTCAAAAGCGTACGGCGGACGGTTCCCATTGCCATCAATAGTTGTGGGGAGCTTTCCATCGTCGTTTTGGAGAGAAAACTATCAGGAGCGCATGCATCATCCTGATATTAATATTGTGCTTTAGACTATGATACAAATAACCAAAGAAATATGGTTAATAAGTTAGGGAATGGAAAACCTAACAATAAAGGACAATCTCGTTTCTGACCCAAAATTTTCTATACACACTGCTTATGTTTGTATCGAGAGCTTATGGTATATTTATATACTTATTGTTGGAGTCACTACTTACTCTCATTAGAAGCATTGGTTCATATGTTTCACACGTTTTATGAAGAAAATTAACCAGAAAAATATACAATTGATACCATATTTTTATCATAAAGCGAAAAGGTAGCAATGAGTGTCATCGTTTGAACTCGTTCGCCTTTGGCACGGGTACCAAAGAGAAAACAGTCCCATGTTTGCAAGGGCATTTCCCAAAATAAAACACATTTATTTTCAATATTGTTGTTACAATTTTTACATTTACTTACAGTAAGTGACCTTATATACATTTATTCATGGTGAAGGTTTTGTTTTCTATCTTGTAAAAATCCGATGAATATGAAAAGAATAAGACACTATAAAAACCTTTGAAAAGTACAGAGAGATTACATTGAGGCAGCGAGGTGAAATAATGAACAATGAAATGTATTTCACACAAATGTTTATCGTTTCTAGTCAAAATCGTGAAGCGATGGAGTGGAGAACGGAATGGAAATAAATCGGTCAGGAGCGGGTTTGGGACTGATTTTCGTTCTTTCTAAGTGCCAACCAAGGTGTGTGCAGCAGGAGTTCCGATTGTCCCTGTTTCGAGTTGGATGTGGCGGGAGAGTTCATGAAAAGGGGAGGGAAGGTCGTCGATCGAGCGTGGTGGGTGTTATCCATAGTAGTGTAGGTGCGCGACTACCGTACTCACACGTCCGGTTTCTCCTCCGGCATCCCTTCGTCCTTCCCGGCACGGTTGGCCTCAGAGGCAGGAACGGCGAGCGAGTGGAGAGTGGCCTTGGGGGAGTCGGGGGCGCGATCGGCCTCGGCACCGGCCGCCAGTATCCGCTCGATTTCGGGCTCTGGTGAAGTAGTTTTCAAACTGTCATTCGAGTGGTTCGGGGAGTTGGGCGCGTTACCTTCCAGGTTAAGGATCTCGATCGTACCGTCCTCGGCGGAGGTGATGCGTGTCGTCATCTCGTGGTGCGCGATGCCGGTCTCAGCGTCCCGCATCAGGTCCTCGGTCTCCTTGATCAGGTCGTCCGCCAGCCGGTCCGTGTCGTCACCCATGCTCTGCGCCTTGCTCATGAGGTCGTTCTTCATGTTCTCCATCAGCTCGGTCTCCTCGACGCTGTTCTGCTTAGAGCCCTTCAGCCGGATGATCTGGTAGTCGGGGTTGGACGATGGGTCGTCGCCCTCGCCATGTCCGTTCGCCATCGCCGTCTGGTCGCTCTCGTTGATGTGGTCGGATTTTTCTGTCTTTTTGCCTCCGCCGAGCACATTCTCAAGCTC
The DNA here is from genome assembly GCF_943734765.1 of Anopheles ziemanni. Classification (NCBI taxonomy): domain Eukaryota; kingdom Metazoa; phylum Arthropoda; class Insecta; order Diptera; family Culicidae; genus Anopheles; species Anopheles ziemanni. The sequence goes on from NC_080705.1 coordinate 52,694,056, forward strand.
GTGGGTGACGTTCTGTACGGCTTCCTTCACATGTTCGCCAACGTCTGTTAGAAATAGAAATCGACTATTATTCCTTTGACTACTACAAAACTATGCCTTATGTAAAGTGGCGGATTTAACGGTTCGTGGACTGCGCGGCAGCGATGGGCTCACCCCGACCTCTAAGGATCAATTTCGTAAGATTTATGATTAAATAAATATTTTATAGAATTCATCATCATTCCTTAATGATTGAACTGGGTCAGTCTTAAAACGTTGCGTAATTTTACTGTATCTTATAAAAATTAATGCTAAGAACTATAAAGCAAAAAAAATTAGAGTAATGCAGGCATGTATTTGCATGATAACCACAATATTTTGGAATATATCGAGTATAGCACTAAAAGAATGCGTTGGAAAACTTCAACTGTTTCATACTTTACCATACCTTTGAAAACGTTGTCTAGCATTCTAAATGAAAATCGATATTATACACTTGATGATGAACGAATAAGAAGAATATGCAATGACAAATATTTTTCAGTTTCAAAATAAATTCATTTGACAAAATTTAATCTATTTTGATCATAACTGTGACAAAAAATTCGTGGTTATTGCTTGAATTTCAGTAAAGTATTGTATTCAATCTTATAACTTCTTTTTTCTTGAGTATTCTTGCATTAACGGGAGTTTCTGCTAAGAGTTTCTTTAGTTTGTTGCAATTTCATCATGTAATGTTTAAATGGATTTTTTTCTGCTAAGGTGTTAAATTCTTTTCAATTTATTTTTTGTTTGTTTTTGTATTTTTTTGCACTTTCTATCAGGTTTGTCCTTTCACATATTTTAAGCTCAGCTGTACAAACCAACATTTAAATGACTTTAAACTGCAAACACTGGTTGTTGCTCCGCCAGAGGAATGTGATATTCTAATCTTCGTTTTAGAATAGAAACAATGCAACAGCAATACCCGTCAGCCGTCTATTTAGTGAACCCAAACCTCCTCGCAGCTTGGACATTGACTGCATAACTACGGCATGCTTACGGTTCCACATCGCCAAATGCCAAAGCGACCGGATGCAATAAATAAGCAACCTGTCCTTTAACGTTCGTCATTCAGCGAAAAGCATTCGTTCGCCGCAAGGAGCAACACATGTTCGGACGAGGGCATAAATCTTTCGTTCCTTGCGGTGGACGGCGTCCTTTCACGACCGGTTGGAGACCGGGAAGCTCAACAAGAATCATCTAAGACGACCGATGCCAATGGAATGGTTTTTTTAGCTCAGTATAAAGCATAGTCGTATGTTGCACTAATTAGAATTCAAGTGGTTTGCAGAAGCCAAGAAAGCCCTAGGGGCTAGGGTTATGGCTTATGTATTTTTTCATTCAACATACTCTTTAGGACAGTAACCAAATATTGTTTTCTTTTGGAATGCAAGTGGTTTTGAAGAAGTTTCCACAAAACCACCCTTCACATAAAACGCATTAAAATGGTTGGTACTGAGTTCGTATGCCCACTATGTGGTGCCTTTTCCCTCTTTTTTATCTTCACTCTTACTCTCTTTTGTAGCTTATATTCTAGTATTTCAAAGGCTTTCAACTGCTTGTTTGTAAGTGAAGTAAACAGCAAACTTGTTGGGTATTTAAAAAAACTCATTTCCAAAATGTTTATCCAGAGACAAAATTATAAACAGTATTAAACCTGCAATGCTTTTTTACTCGAAGTGCATTTAATTCACATTAAAATAAAACAAAAAAGACCTCCCCATCTTGATTTATATATGCAATTAAATGTACACGACTAGCGAAATGTTGCTGCAGCTACCGAACGGAAGTATAAAAATAAGTCCTTTTTGCTTTTGAGCCTTTTGAATGGTGTTTAAATTTGAAGGGAAATTTAAAAAGCATAACGATGTTAGTTACTATTACAACTTGCGTCCTCTTCCGGCCCGTTGTTTTCATGAGATCCCACGTGACCATTCGAGGTATAGAACTTCCTAGCAAAGTAGAGACTATAGTCGTATACGATGTTGCACGATGGGTCCATTTTGTTGATGAGTTTTTCGTGCCCCTCATTTTACAGCCGCGTCAGGTTGGTCGCGTCCTAGGCAATCTGGTAGCTCATTAGCGCACCGTTGACCTTTGATTGTGTTCGACCGTCGACACAAGAGGTATGATGGTGGTAAACGCTGCGCCTTATAGCGAGGCAACAATGTTAGGCATGTAATTTTGTTACGGCGATAGTTAGTTGGTGAAGTAGATCTGTTTTTTTTTTAATAAGTATCTTCAGACGAATGTTGTTGGTCCGTACGGTTGCTTTTAGTATAGTAAATGTTTTAGTATAGTGAATATGATTGCAGTAATTGAAGCAAAATATTATGAAAATAAGAATGTGTTGCATGTACCGCTTCACGACGGTGTGATGTTTTCAACTGGTATTAATTTATCATGTCATAATAAAAATGAAGCTGATAAGTGCCCATATGACCTTTATAGTTTATTACAATTATGGTTGAAGTAGGTAAATTTTTTATCATATCAAGAAGGCATTCATCTGCGAAAAGAAACGATGTAGAAAACATCGATGGTTTTGGGTTTGATAGTGATATTACAGCCAATTTTGTTTGTTTTGGAATTCCCCAGAATACAAAATCTGGAATAATTTTAGAGTTTTAATGCTTCTAAAAACGATAAATGATTAATATGGCATCAAGTAGCTATGCTCCATTTTAGGTGAATCTAAGATAAATAATTACAATAAATTATTTTAAAATCTGTTAAGCAAAAACAAAAAAAGAGAGAAAACACCGTTTGTTGTTTGTTGGTTATCCTGTTATATAACAAACTCTGTACTTTTCCATGATGCATTTGAAAGAGATGAACAAATTGAATACTTCAAACCAGAACCAAAAGCAACCTGTTCGGGTTGTAATGAAATGTTTTACATACTTAAACTTAGAATTCTACAAATGGACAATTTGCTCTATATGACTCTTTTTCAATACTGATCAATTTGTGATGTTTTGAAAATTCTCACATTGATTAACAGGTTACTAAGATGTCGATTCTTGAAAGTTAAAAAATCTTGAGTATAGTTCACCAATACCATCCTTACCAGCTCCTGCTGGATGAAACACCAAATTAATAATTTAGTCTTAACCGTATTGTTTTGGTTTTCTCTCTTCACACACTTCAGCAGTAAAGGCCCCTTCTATCGATGACACTCTCCATTTAGAACCCAAAACGATGAACTACCTTGACCTGCTCAGACGATAAACATTAAAGCTCCGCGTTGAAGGTCACATTCGATAGCGAGGGTGCCGCAAGGTGCAGCTAAAACATGCATAAGAAACACGTGTTCCAGCTGGGTGGATTGGGTAAAAGTTTTCCTCCCTATCAGCGACGGTAGGCTTCATAATTCGGGCTCGTTTTGAGTGAAAAAGTTGCAGGTGCGTGGCAGAGTTGCCTTTTACGTGCGGTACGATCGATAACTATTAATCCGTTGTTGTTATGATACAGCACTCTGGAGCGGTCATAACTTTCCGTCTTCGGCTAACCTTCACTAGTCATCCACGAGGTATCATCTGCTGTTGCCGTTGTGTGCTTCGCTACGCCCAAGCATAGTGTTGCCTCGAGGAAGTGCTTGAGCCTATCTGGTTTCTGTCACAGCCGATCCACAATCGGTCCCTTTTCGGAAAGTAAATTAGAAGCAACCGAATCTGGGCCGGGTTCGAGGTATTTAAGCCCACGGCTCATCCGAAGGGTGTCGAAAGTAACGTTCTACATATTTTACACCCCTCTAACGTTCGCCGGGGGGGAACAAAAATTCAATTACCAATGGCGTCCCGCGGGATCGTCGCGATAACTCCATTATCTGTTGTTTCCAGCTTGTTGGTGCCCTATCTTTCGAGCGGTCTCCTTTTCCCTTTCCCCCTACGTGTGTCCAACGCGTTGTGTGCGTGCCGGCAGGTTGTTTGTTATCTCATCGTTTATTTATTGTTCATTCGTTGACTGGGAATTGAATTCTTGCGCATAGGCGCCCGGCCCCCAGTGAAGACCACTGATTGAAAATTATAGAAACGGAATCAAGAGTACAGTCTCATAATAATCTTTTATTTGTGTTGGAAAACCACGCAACAACTAAGTCTGGAAGATTTTCGACATCGTGCTGGGCTGCAATAAAAGTAATTCCTATAATCTCAATAAGTTTAAACATCATTTGAAACTATTATGTCTCTGGTGGTGTTGATAAAGGAAAGATTAAAAAATGGTGTCCATTACAAACCATTCAACTACAAATAAAATAAAATTTATTCGCATTAGGCACCAACAAAATGAACGATAATACACCTTGAATCTAACAGATGGTGGTCGATTGATTTTTTCGTAAACTTTAATTAACATTTGGTTTTTCTTAGCACTTTTCTTTGTTCGTTTGAAATTCAGGCTTAATCCGTCCTATCGAAAATATCAACAACACAGTGGGAAAATATTATTCGCAAGCAAACAAAACAAATTGCACTGGGTGTAAAATGGCAAAAATAAAAGGTTAAATTGATTCCCTTTACAGTTTTTTGACGGACCGGATATATGTTTGAAAAAGAAGAACTTATAAAGGACAAAAGTGTCACTGGTATGGAAACAAAAAAAGGAAAAATACACTTTTAGCTTTAAAAGAAAAAAAAATAGTTCAAAGAAAATTTTCAGACGAGCGGAAGCAACAACAACCAATATCGGGGAGACTCATTAATTATTCATGATTTGGGGTCTTTGTCAAGGTTCAGAGAAACCATGAATTGTCGAGCGACAGGGGTTCAAGTGTGTGTGTGTGTGTGTGTGTGTGTGTGTGTGTGTGTGTATGTGTTATGGTTGTTTGATGTTTGGAGCCTCAACGACTTTGCGGGTTTCATTCTTCCATTTGTCCTCCGTGGGTTTCATTGACAAATAAAAGCAACTCAATTTTCCCCGTCTTTCTTATGGAGCGGTAAGGGAATGGAACGACGAGATTGCAAAGGTTGTTTGGCTAGAAAGTGGCCAGGAAATAGAAATATCATAGGGACGTAATGCTTTTCTCACTCCCGCTGCTGTAATGGAGGGTTCTTTCGAAGCAGAAAGAAACATTAAGATTTGAGAGAAAACCACCGAGCAAGGCGACGGGTCAGTTGTATGGGAGTTGAGTTATGGCGGTTCACACTCGTGGAGCTATTTTTATTTTTCGCGCCAGTCTGGGTGACATTAGGCCAACCGCCTGAGTGAGGCAAGATAACAAGTTACGAAATTGATTCTTTTTTTCTATTTCACATTTTTTTACAAATGATTCATGAGCTTCTTGATCGTTGAATTAAGCTGGATGGAGTGTTACTTAAATTTACAAGTGAAAATAATATTTGAACTCTTTGGTTTTAGACTGTTTATGACTTTGGCAATGGGGTTCCGCGATAGCCGAGCGGTAGCGTCGGCTAGAAAATCGGCCCATGAGCGGACGGGGCTCTCCACCTTGACGGCGTGGGTTCGAATCCCAACCGAGACCGGACCCTCCTCTGTACGAGAGGACTGACTATCCACATACAACAGGGAAACAAGTCTCGTAAGCCCTTAACGGGCAGGCATGACCAAAGAGGTCATTACGCCAAGAACAAGATGACTTTGGCAAACAAAGAACATCAAACTACAAAGCCATTTTTGTGTTTTTTAAAACAACTCAGATTAGTAGATTAGAATCAATTGATTAATTTACATCTCGAATTAATTAATGATTATGTGCTTGTTAATGATTGTGTGCTTCATATTGAGAAAACGAATAATTTTCAAGTTAATTTTTCTACAATCACGTCCTCTTCTTGCTTTCGGTAATCTATGCTGTATGAAAAAAGACTAATGCGATGGATCAAGAGCATATAACTGAAGGTAATTGTATCATAACTGATAAGTACTCAAGAGCGTGGTTGGAACGAGACTGACTTTATTTCAAGGATTACAATCTCTTCTACTCTAAGCTTACACCTATACATCAGTACTACTTATACTTAACTTATCACATACACTACATTATCCCCCCTAATCCTTGAAATCCATGTATCCCTAGAGATTCCTTGTCCATCCAGCTTTACTTACTATATTTTTTTGGTGGCTGTCCACGTAACCTAGCTGATCGCCTTACTGGAGGAGACCTCGACTCACTACGTCTTCGTTTATTCCCAAAATCATGGGTTTCCTTGTACACATCATTTTCATAATAATATTTCCCATTTGGACGTAATTGATTATGGTGTACAACCCTCGCATTTCCATTAATATTAATCAGATATAATGTATGACTTATACGTTTCAAAACAATAGCAGGAATCCATCTAATCAATTCCTTAAAATGATTTCTATACATGACCTTTGTACGTGGCTTATAATCCTTTACTTCCTGGAAATGGTTTCCCTCTTTCTCTTTATCTGCATTTTTACTCGATTTTACTTGAACAAGCTCTGTTTTCTTTGAATCCTTCACCTTCAGCTTACTTAATAAAGTATGAGGCACATAACTGAATATTCTCTCTGATGGATTTTGATTAGTAATCGTCGATGGGGAATTTCTATAATGAATAAGAAACTTGTTTAACTTGCGACGTAAAGACAATGCTTGATATCTTGCATCCAGTAAAAACTTATTTAAAACTTCCTTCACTGTACGCACTGACCTCTCGGCCAACCCGTTTGACTGTGGGTGATATGGAGGAGATTTTGTAACTTTAATTCCTTGCGCCTTTAGGAAATTTACGAACGATTCCGAATTAAATGGTGGACCGTTATCTGTTACCACTTCTTTAGGGATGCCAAAACATGCAAAAAACGATTCTATCTGCTCGATTATATCGTTGGCTTTAGACTTGTTCACTATCGCTACATCTATATATTTTGAAAATGAATCCACAATTATCAATAGCGTTCGTGACTCAAAGTAGAATAAATCCAAATGGATTCGCTCAAATGGATGTTCTGACACTGGCCACTTAGTAAGGACGACTTCTTTTGGAACGACTTGTCGCATTTGACACACCTCGCATGATTTTACATAATCGTTCAAATCTTTATCCATTTTACTCCACCAAACATATTTCCTCGCGTTTATCTTCATTTTAACGATGCCGTCGTGATTTGCATGAAATAATTTCAATATTTCTAACTTAAGTGCACTTGGAACTATCGCGCGATCATCAAAATTCAATATTTCATCTTCAATTCCTAAATGGCTTCTTATTTTGAAAAAAGGTTTCATATGTGGTTCGACATGATACCATCCATTTTTCACTTTTTCAAAAATTTCTTTTATCAACTTATCTTTCAACTGGTGTTGTTTGATGCTTTCAATATCTATCATGCAGTTTTCTTGTACTAAATTTATTCCTAATTTAACATTTTCAATTTCATTTTCTTGTTCTAAAGGCAAACGAGACATTGCATCTACGTTCGTCATTCGTTTTCCGGCACGATGCTCAATGGTGTAATTATATGTTGATAAAAACACTGCCCAGCGTTGAAGTCTGGCTACCGCTATCGATGAAGAACCTTTTGTTGGACTAAATATTTCTTTTACTCCACTATTGTCAGTGATCAACTTAAATTTTCTTCCGTATAGATATTTGTGGAACTTTTTTATACCGAAAACTACTGCCAAGGCTTCTCTATGCACTTGTGCATAATTTTGTTGTGTCGATGTTAACGTTGCCGATGCAAAGCATATAGGTTTTTCTTCTTGATTGACTACGTGCGATAAGATAGCACCTAATCCATATGGACTTGCATCTACTTGTAACACTAATTCCTTTTCTTGGTCATAAGGTACCAATAATTTATGATTTATAAGCATCTTTTTTGATTTTTCAAATGACTCTTCACACTCCTTTGACCATATAAATTTCGTTTGTTTTTTCAAAAGATTATACAACGGATATAATATAGTGGAAAGATTTGGCAAAAATCTATTGTAATAGTTTAACAAACCAAGATATGCTTGAAGTTGCGTTATATCTTTCGGTTTTGGCGCATCTCTAATAGCTTCAACTTTTGACTCATTTGGGTGAATTCCTTTATCTGATATTGTATATCCCAAATAGTCTATTTTAGTTTCGAAAAAACAAGATTTTTTTAAATTTATCTTCACGTTATGTTTGTTTAGTCTGCTAAGTACCTCGTTAACATTTTCCACACATTCCTCTTTGTTTTTTCCTCCTATCAATATATCATCTATATACGCTATGCCCCGTGAATTTTGCAAAATTTGATCGATTATACTTTGGAATATAGATGGCGCTGAGTTTATGCCAAAAGGCATACGGGTATACTGAAACAACCCTTTGTGTGTATTAATGGTACATATTTCTCTCGATGCCTCCGCCAATGGTACTTGAAGATAAGCTCCTGTCAAGTCCACTTTACAAAATATATTCCAATTAGCTATTTTTGCAAATATATCTTCGATTTTTGGTAGTGGATAGTGTTCTACCGACAAATGCCTGTTGATGACTGCCTTTCCATCCAAGCACAACCTTACACTTCCATCTTCTTTTTCGACTATGACTACGGGACTGGCCCATGACGAAAATCGTACAGGAATTAACACTCCTTCATTTACTAAGTTTTGTAAACTTGTTTCAACTTTCTCTAACAAGGCAAAAGGGACTGGGTATGCTTTGTGAAAAACTGGAACTGCATCCGATTTCAGCACTAAATTTGCTGAGAACCCTTCAATAATCCCCGTGCCATTTACTACGTTGTTAAAACGTTTTTTCATTTCATTTTGGAATTCTTCCTCCATTTTATTTATCGTGAACGCATTCCTCCATTTTGGGAATAGAGTATCTAATGCGTCCCTACCTAGCAACGGACTAACCGACCTCTCTGTAGGTATAACAATTAACTCTAGTCTCGCTTCTTTTTCGGTTTCTGCTAGGTTGACTTTTACGCTAATTATTCCTTTTGGCTTTATTAATTGTCCCGATGCTGACACAAACGAACTTTTCGTTTCACCTAATTGTTCATCAGCGAACAGATTTTTATACATGTCCTCTGAGATTACACTAACACAAGCACCGCAATCGATCTCAAAGTTTATCGACTTTCCTTTGTAAGTGATCGCAATACTTTGTGAAGAAGAAAACTTCTTTTCTCCTTCTATGACATGCAAATGTCCGTTTCTCTCGACACTTTTTATCTCCTTTCTTGCCGAATAACACATTTTCGACACATGGCCGTTTCTTCCGCACACATAGCACTTCCAACTTCTAGCTGGACACGTCGAAGGATCATGCTGCCGACCGCATCTATTGCAATTATTTTGCGTTTTTTTGACAAAATTCGGCACCGCTTTGGTCGACGAACCCTGATGCTGCGCTGCATGACGCTGCTGACGCTGCTTCTGAAATACTCGTGCAACTGTGTGTGTTTGCACTACCGGAACGCTTATCTCGTCGTTCTGCTGCTGTGCGGCCTCCCACGTTCTTGCGATTTCACACGCTTTGTTGTACACTAAATCCGGTTCTACTAACAACCGTTTCCTTAAGTCCTGGTTTTTTAAACCAACCACCATCTGGTCCCTTAGCGCGTCCGACAAAAATGTACCAAACTCACACGATTGCGCTAATGTCTTGAGCGTTATCATGTAGTCGGCAATGGACTGCTCACTTGTCTGCACACATTTATGGAATTTGTAACGTTCGGCTACTACATTCACTTTCGGTGCAAAATGTTTTTTCAACACCTCCACTAAATCGTTGAACGATTTTTTTTTCGGGTCATCCGGAGCACATAACTTTACTGCTACTGAGTACAAAGACGCACCCGCCATTGTCAGCAGTAACGGCACTTTTTTTACTTCCGCAATTTCGTTTACTACGATGAACATTTCGAGACGACTGATGTATTCATCGAAATTGTCTCCTAACACATAGGATTCAATATTTCCTAAGACCCCAGACATTTTAATAGGAATTGACACTTTTTTTTCCTCGTCGCCAGATTGTATCATAACTGATAAGTACTCAAGAGCGTGGTTGGAACGAGACTGACTTTATTTCAAGGATTACAATCTCTTCTACTCTAAGCTTACACCTATACATCAGTACTACTTATACTTAACTTATCACATACACTACAGTAATTTGAAAATCAAGCACGAAATCATCGGTTTTATCACGTCAACGACGACAACGTTCATCAAACTCCGGTGTTTCGCACATTCGGCGAACGAAAGTAAAACTGTGAAATGTTGTTTGTGACCGTTAACGATAGCGTGTACGAATCAAACTATGAATAAAATTAAGATATGCATCAGTGCTTAGATTGATGGTTAGCTGTCGGCCGAAATTGAGGAGAAGCACAAGAAAAAAAAAATGCATGACGGAGGGCAAATTACAAATAAGGGCAACGATAGAAAGATCTTGGAAGTGTTACCAAAGACGTACATTAAAAAATATCGACAGAAGCCGCGATAAGCTATGAAACCAGTGGTTGAGCGTTTTCAAGACTGCAAAATTCGCACGAGCAAATTTTTGGAGCATTGAATATCATTGATCTTTGTGCTGTGCATTTGGATTCGAACTGTGGAAGACAAGGTTGCGTGTCGTGGTTTAAGTGGAAATTGTAATAGACATGCATTAATTCATACACCCGGTTCGCTCAGAGCAATCAACTCTGTTGCAGACCATCCATTCGAAAGCTCGGCAGTGGTAAACTGTAGTTAGCCGTCGGAGGCTTTCGAAATCGGTATCGATCGACTCTTGCGTGGTTCGGTGCGGGAAAGTTCCGAAGTAACATCACATGCGTGACAATGGAGGCGCCTGGTGTCTGGTAGAACTGGCAGGTGGAGACGCCCGGTCGTTTGCTAGGCTCGCCATGTGGAGGTGCCTGGTGCCGGGCAGAAGCACCCCGGCAGCGTATCCGGGTTTATTGTCCGTAATGATGTGCCCGACACTGTCAGTGAGGAGAAATTTTTCGATCGCGACGGGAAGCTTTTTGAGTCCCGATGGAGTGCAAGTCAAATTGGCCAACTGAGCTAACAATAAGCTATTGCGAGAGTGTAGGGGGTCGGAAATGAGTGTTGCCGTTGATGGATGAGGTTGGGTAAAAATAGGCACGCCAATTAACACGGTTTGAGTTTATTGAATTTTATTTATTGGATCTCTCCTCTCCTATTACTGTAGCATGCATGCAATGTTTTAGGAAATTAAATAAAAAAAAAAAAAATACGGTAGCATGTAGCTGATAATTGGCAACGGTGATAATATTATGCGAATTTTAATTCTTTTAAGTTTTGTCAATTCAATTTCACCAACAAGGTGTAAGTTTGTCAAACTAATTTCGTGTATATTTTACCAGTATGCATTTTTCTAGCGACTTTAAAAAATCCTGACAAAAAATATAATCCACAAAAAAAAAAAAAAAATAGTGGAATAATATGCATCGGAAAATGACTTAATTTAGTTATGAATTTTGTAATGTTAATAATAACTACAATACTATTACAGAAAAAAACAAGATAAAACATGTTTTACCCGATGACTTGCAAATCATGCTTCGATTTTTGATAATCACAGCTTGCTACTAGATTTTAGATGTGACATTTGTTGCTATCACATGAATTACAGTATTTTAAGAGTTATTCATTAAGTATTCCGAATAGTTCTCTCGAATACTGACGAGAGTAGGTTAATAAGGAATATGTAGTAGAAAGCAACATGTTGTTATGAAGCAATATAACAAAACAAAAGCGTCAAACCTCAAACTAACTAGTTATAAATTAATATTATCTAATTGAACTACCCCATTTGTTTCTTGGAGTTGAAATCGATTTTCATTGAATTTCTTTGACACGTTAATTGGGTTTAGGAATCATAGATCCACAAAAAAGTTACAAAATTGAACTTGAAAGCTATAAAAAGGGTTTATGGCCAAGATATTTCGTGACATATAGTTTAAGACATGTTGCCCTTACAATTTTCATCGCAGCATGAAAAACAGTGAACTTACATTTTATATGTTTTTTAGAACTGAAGTTTATTGTTTTTTAGCCCTTTTTGATGATACAAGCGGCTGTGAAAATTTCATACAAAATCTTACTAAGGAATGGACTGCGAGTTATTAATTGACGAGGTGCATATAGGCTCATCTTCATCCAGCAAAATTTGTTATGTTCAAGTTCATGAAATATGTGTTGAAGATTGGTTTACTATAGTAAATATATATGCACAAAACCAAGCATGAAAATGAAATAGGGCAACGTATTTAAAAGAAGTGAAATGTAATTAAGTAGCTGCAAACATTTCTTTCGGATATCCAATCTCTGATTTATTCAGATATCTTCACAAATTAGGTTTCATTTGACGTGCGAAATCTATAACTTTCAAAATTGCATCCAAATTAATACCGCTTCTCGACACACTTTGTCGCTGTGCTTTTTGAGCATTAATTAAACCAACTTACCATGAATCGCCGCTTCGCCAGCATGCAGCACGTCTGTGGCCGTTTTTGTGGCCGCTTCCTTCGCCGACTCGACGACTCCACCGGGACCACCGCCATTGATCAGCGGTGAACTGCTAGCGCAACCCATTTTCACTGGCAACAGTGGTCTTCCTTCCTAAACTGCCACACCAATTGCACTCTACGATTTAGTGCACCCTTTGTGTACCCGGCACGGTAATGAAGTTCAAAATTTGCGTCTCAAACTGGAACAGCTCCGAATGTTCGTATAGCCTAGAGCAATTGAGGCAATGATAAATTTCACTTCACTCAAGCACTTTACAACACTTCTTCCTTCCCAGCAAACAGATTGTGGGCGGACCGTCGGCAAACACGATGAGTTGCTTTCAATTACTTTACAACTTTGTAGTAGCGAGCAAATAAATTGATTCGCGGGCAGCACGGAGTTCACTCTCTTAGCCAGCTGCTTCGGAACTTGGAAATAACTTTAGCTTCAGGTTTCACTCCATTTGTTCGGGGCCCGTACGCTGGAACCACTAATTGATGCCGCACCCAATAAACTGGAAAACGTGTTGGCGCATCTCAATTGCGAGCAAAATGGTAATGTCTCCCTCACTGGCTCAATCGCAGCTTAACGTAGGCTCCAAAACTTGTCACTATTTGTTTTCACCCCATGAATTACGTCTCCACAAGCACGTTGCAAAGGAAAAGTTCGTTTCGGTGTAGTAGCGTCGAACGAGGCTAGAAGTTTTCTCTTTCGCTCTGTGAATGAAAGTAAAGTTTTGGATGAAATTCGGTCTGTGTTGGAGGAAGCTTTATAAATGGAAAATATTCATTTACTTTTCGTAGTTGAGCGGTAATCAATAAGTTAGTGTTTTCGTAGTCTGTTTTACTAAGTGAAATGACAAATTACAGTAGCGTTTACACATTTTAAAGTATTTTTTCGGTAAGGATAAGTTACCCCGTATTCACAAACACGCTCGGTATGAAAGCAAAAGGTTGTTCTTTTGCCCGTTGAAACTTTTTACAATCTTCCGACGCGTCTTAATGGACCGTAACACATCAGTTGCCCTTGTGTGCCAGTCTTTTGGATACCCTTTCGTGCTACGATTTTCATGCCATTAGAATCAAAACGGAAATAAAACAAAAATCAAGCATTTTGGCTGACGTATTTCGGTTCGATACTTTGTTCGAAAAAAAAAACAAAGAATTGACGGTTTATACGCGAGAAAGATTGATATGGTTATTTTTGTCCCATTTTGTTCTGTTCTGAACAGTGCGAGTTTTTGATTCTTAAATTTAGCACAGCAATTCAAAACCAAGAAACAAGTTAGATTCACTACTAGGGTCAAATTGAAACTATATGTTTTTTTTCAATTGCCGCCATGAGGGGCAAGAATTTATGGCATGGTATGTGAAATAATTAGAGATCAAATAGAATGTAACAAACTAAATTACTTGTAACATAAAATAAAAGTGATGTTACAGAGATTCAGTTTCGTTTACTACCGATTACCTAACGAAAAGAAAATAAATTATTAGCTCTATTTGGTAAGCAGTGAAACAAGGCTATCCATTGTTGTAGATCTAATTCCTGCGAGAACTCACTCCTATCCGACACGACGCCTGGTTTTTGGGTCAAACCATGAGGCGTCAAATTGCTGCGACCCAAATTAAATAAAGCATATGCTCGGTAAATCAGAGCGATTTTCAGATAAACGTGCAAACTATGGGGCTAACATGAACCTCGCACACGAAGCAGCAGTTCGGTGCCTCCCGAGGGAACTCGAAGTTGAAGCTCGTGAAGGGGTTAGGTCGTGGTTTAACGTAACCTAGTTTCTTTTTTCGAGGAACGTCTTACCTTTTTGTTAGGATTTTTTTCAGGATTAGATGGCCGTTTTGGATAGTTGTTAACACTTTCACGGTTTCTGTTTCTATTAACGGGCGTCAGTATTTGGTTGTAGTCCAATGATTTTCTTTTTGTCGTGCATCGATAAACAATGTTAGAGTTAGTATCACTTTTGGACGGATTTCACACTAGGCTAACACTGGTACACATGTTACTCCTTGAGGTACTGCGTTTTACAACCACTTTGAGTCGCAGGTCGCTCAGTCGCTTCTTATTACCGTCGCGCCGGACGGTCACAACAAAACTGACCAAAGTCCAGACCCCGAGCGGCCCACGACTGGTTTCCCGCGGAGACCCACAGTTCGGTTTGCTTCGTTCGTTTCGTTCCGGGGTTTCCTCGCAGCGCTATGTAAAAGCTCCGTTGATTTTGGCAGGGGTCCTGCTAAATTGTTGGTCAGACTTTCCAGCGCCCCATGGCAGCCAGAACGGTGCGGAGGCTCTCGCTTTCGCGTGCTGGAAGTTGTACCTTCCGGCAAAGCTGAACTCCCTTTCTTACCCCATCCGACCGAGGGTTTTTGTCCTAACGACCGACCAGGGGTCTATTTTAAGTTCTAGCTTTCTGGCGAGACACCAGTACACTAGGTTGATGGTGTGAGTTGATGTCGAAGTCGTGTGCTTCGATGGCTCTGTATTCGGGTCGGTGTTACAGGCAAATCAAATAATTATATACACTCGTACCAGGGCGACCTGGGTTTGGGGTGGAGCGCTTCGACTATCCCTTCGGTGACGGGACTCAGTGTGGGGCGAAAATATTTTATAAAAATAAAGAAATCCTTATTTAGTTGACCTTAAATTCTTACATAGATAAAGTTGTTGCACTTGTATCTTAAATTTATTTTTCACCGTATAAAATTTAACCGTTTTCGTATTTTGTGATGTCTTCCGCCAAACTTGAATGAAGGTTATGTGAAGCCCATAACACTTTACACTAATCATTGGCCGATCGCTCTGATTTCGGTGTTTGTGTTGGTTTCATAGATTACCCTGTTTTTCACGGCAGCGACTGAATTCATTGGTCCTAGGTTGAAAGTCAAGAGGGCACCCGACCGGCAGACCGAGACATGTTGATTCTTTGCAACGAATTTAGCGAATAAACTGCCTCACACTAACAAACAGGCGCCCTTTTCCGTGCATACATATAGCCTGCCCCTTTGGATTCCTTTCCCGACGGAACTCAAGAAAAACTTGTACATCTACTCGTTCGCCTCTTTCTCTCTCTTTCGAGCCACCCTGTTGACAGGAATTCTCGTCGGGACAGTTGCTGTCGACTGGCGAGACTCTTTGGTCGGTCCGAAATACATTCCACCATATGAGACTGGCGGCGCGGGGCTGTCTTAGCTGTGCGCGGAGGAAATGCTTCAGGTCTTTGTGCTATGTTCATAATGGCTGAAGCGTTTCCTTCCTCTACACCCTAGCCTGTCGGCGTACTTCCGCCCGTCGACGTAGGCATTGGTGCCGTGTTGGCACGGTTAGCGGTTATTAGTTTCGGCTCCGTTTTCACACACATACCTAGTCGAGATGCAACCATTTTCGCAGCGGGTTTTGGGTAAAGAACGTATCCCCGAGTCTGCCTAGCGGCGACCCGAAGGCTTCCTTCGAGCAGTCTTCCTTGAAATGGGCTTTAATTAGGCATTAGACACGCGTGAAAATGCTGCACTTATACACGCGGAAATATACGTGGCTTATTGGTGTTTAGATTCCATCGTGTGCGTACGTTTCGAGATTGAAATGTTGGTTTGTGATCTATTTTTCAGTGGAAACATATTACACCTTATAATATTTTAGAGCTATGACATGAAGCATGTTGAGGTTTGAGCTCAATGCCTACTTGAAGATGTAATATTGATTTGGACAACGTATAAAAATATGTCAAAGTGTTATTAATTTAAAATTTTCCCAAATTTAATTTCCAATACTACCTCAAAGAATAAAGCTTGAGTGTTTAATATTTATAATACAGACCGTTCATAAAAGTAGTTTAAAAAAAGCTTACGAAGTGGCTTTGCTTTATTTTGATAGTCTATAGGATAGATCCAATCATATTTCAGAAGCATAAACTGATGTATTCAGAGCATGAGTTTTTCAATATTCAGCTGGGGGTAATACAATTTGGTCAATAATTTTTTTCCATGCCACAGAATAAAATTGAACGTAGCATTCAAACTGCAAATGTTATTAAAGCAAAAGAAAATGGCCTAACATGTTTGAAAGTCGATTCATTACACTTCAAAAAGGAAATGAAACTGATACCAAAACATGCCAAAACTTTCATAATAACGTTCCCTTGGGATATCTGGCATTGTGTAATGAACGCTCCGTGCCGGTTGAATTGCAAATTATTGTTCTTTTGGTAACAGCTGGTTAAACATGGGATCGAAACTCTAGTATCAAGCTACGAATCGTTGTGTCTAGGATAATTTTGTATTGGTTACAGGACAGTTTTTTTTCTCTCTGTTTTATACTGAATTATTGTTAAAAATGATTTTGTCATGATTGTTTGAATTTTCGAAAAAGACGAAAACGTATTTCTTTTTTCACGAATTTAATGTTGGCGTATTCTCGAAGCAAACGCCAGCGGCATTAAATAAGGTAACAGTATTAAAGCATACATTCTGTTCAGACCAGCTTTCTGCGAATTCAATCCTATCTCTCGGTTTTTCTGTTTCTCTTTCATGTAGAGAATTGCGTCTAGCGCCGCCAGTAATGGCCGCCAATAAATCACTAGCACCGTTACTTCTTTCACCCTTATTTAAGTGGGAATTAATTGGGCTCACGATGATGAACCAACAAGAATACTTCTCTTTTTTGAGTGAGATACACATTCTCGCTTGCAAAAATCTCGCACTGTGCGTGATTTTTCCTTCGATGTGCACTCACATGGAGGTAACAATTTATCATATTTTCCCAGAAAAATAAATCACATTGTAGAGAAAGTCAAGGAAAAGAATGAAATTGTTCTATGAACATAAAAAAACAGTGGCTAACCATTTTTTGTAACTAAACCGATACAGTTGGAGTTTATTTTATGGAAAATCTTTTCCTATTTTATAAAAAAAATTCTACTGCTTTATTCTAATTGCTACAGTAGTGCCCAAACCTATTGGAACAAACGAAACAAGGTGTTGACAATATAATATCCCTTGAAAAAAGTTTTCGACATCGTTTTATGTTTGCTATCCTTCCATCCTGTGGGAACGACACAACTCCCGTTTTAATTAAATAACGGCACAGTTTTATTTCGTGTTTTCCGTTCGGCAAAAATGACCTTGCGATTTTCAGAATGCTAAAATATGTCCCGCGTTACCGGCTCCAAAGTCGTATCAGTTTCGATTGTTTGCTTATGTACAATGCATTCCCTGTGCTTAAGGATGATCACTGCTACCAATGCGACCGGCACCAACAATACTATCATTGTGGTTGTATGGTACAAGTTTCGAAATAACACACCGTCCAGCATTCGCCCCGCACGAGGAAGATACATAAATTGATGCTAACAAATGTACACTAGACATTTAACCTATTACGTCGTCGTCGTCGTCGCTACGGGCTGGTATCGGAAGTATCGTAATAGTTTGAATTTTATTTTCGTACCCTAGCGCAGAAGCGCGGAAAACTTTGGAAAACTCTCCAACCGCTTGTTCTATGACGACTTTTGTAACTGCAAAAGGAAAATGTCGGATTGTAATGAGAGGAGATGTTTTTTTCTCGTAAAAACTATCGAAAGTTTCTTCTACCTTCGCTATGGTGTGTAGGTTACTATTGCCAACTACGGTGGACAAGCGACATTCGCTTTTATTCTATTCTTGGCGAACTTCCGTTTAATGTCGAAACAAGAATGCTACAAATGGAACCCGACCTACGTCTAGCGGACGGAATGTTTATCTTTTTGGCTGCACACAACACTACTTGCGGTCACGATTGGTGAGAGGGACGTTACATTGCAGATAGTTTCTAGCTTTTTCCTGTGTGTCCTCGTTTTGTTCAATATTGCAAAAGTTAGCACAATGTAGAAGGAAGCTAAAGGGCTTTTATCGGGGCATGATGGCAGAAGACAAAGTTTGTTCTGTGTAAGCAACGAAAATTGAGTATCGTTTCGAGGCTAATAGCTGGATAGAAGAAAAAGTGGACGAAATAGTTTCGTCTATTTCTGTATGCATAATAATCAAATTGAATAATAAACTCAAACTGATTTACTCCAATAGACTGTAAATTTGATTGAAGGATTGATTGATGAGTCATTTGGCTACGTTGGAGAAGACAATTTTACTTGGTATCCTGTAATTAAAATTTACAAATTAAATTACTATGTTTTATTTATAAATTATTCTAAACAAGGAAACATATTAATTATTATATTTTATGAGAAAACAAGTTTGACTTAACTGAACAATTTAAATCAAATTAACACATTTTGTTTACTGAACTTCTTCTTCTTCTTGGCGTAACGACCTTGTTGGTCATGCTTGCCCGTTAAGAGCTTACGAGTCTTGTTTCCCTGTTGTACGTGGATAGTCAGTCCTCTCGTACAGGGGAGGGTCCGGTCTCGGTTGGGATTCCTGTGAGCCCCGGCGCTCATGGGACAATTTTCTAACCGGCGCTACCGCTTGGCTGTCGCAGACCCCCGCTTTTTCGGTCTAGCAACTTTGGTATTTGATTCAAGAAAATTATTTCGAATGAACAACTCATTGAAAGAACGATTTTTTACAATTTAGTAGGAAGTTAGAACAGTAATTTTATGTTGTTGTTCGTGAGCTAATAAAAATTATTGTATACCAGGTTTTGTTTTGATGTACTTCTCACGTTGAGTCAGGTCAGCAAACATGGCACCATCGTGTTGCAGTCAAAAGTGATGAAACGGTGTGCAAATAATGCAATTTTTGCCAATTCTTCCTCCAATCCAAACCGGGCGAAACCAAACCGTCAAGGTACATCGTACGCTTGCTAGCCTTGATGATAGCCACTTTTCTGTCAGCATCGTGTCATGTGCTCATGATTCCGTCGGCGTGAACCGTCTTTTTGATGAGGAGTAATTTTTCCTCTTCAGCCCATTAAACTTGCCCAGCAATGCAACCACACCCATTTGGAGCGCAAGGACCCGACATAAGCGACTCCGGGGAAGGATCTGCATAATGTGTGGATCGTGGAACGTTCCGGAGGTGGAGCTTTTGCGCGGGGAAACGCTCGTGCAGCGCATTAATTCCTTTCAATTCGACGGGCTCCTTTGCGCCAGTCGTAAGCTGGATGGCAGTGAAATGCGATGAAGATCACGTAACGGTGGCTGCATCACGATGCAGGTAGCGTTGCATTCCGTTTGGGTTCGTGCACGGGCTCGAAAATCGATTGCCATCATGCACGTGCCCTTTGTTGGTCGGTTTTTCCCGCGTTCAATGGGGGGCCGCCTTCCGGTAGGTGCGTTTTACTGAACGCGAGAAAGCCGGCAGGAATTTCTTGCTCACCTCGTCCGGGTTTGCACAATAGTGGTCGATAGTAATCGGTGCATTTGTGCGAGTCTTAGACCGCACGCTGCGTTGCCCTTTTTGCATGGAATCATTGAAGTTTAGAGAGACATTTGTGCAAAATTTAAATAATGTCGTGAAACAACTTGAAGGTCTTGCCGTGAGCAGTTGCAGCATTTGCATACAGATTACTTTAAGGTGTGTGAATGCTATTGCAAGGACAAGGCTAATGGATTCAGCAAAAGCTTGATAACAAGCAAAACAAACAATCAGTAAGTTTCATAACAGTTTATTTCCTTTGACCTACATATTACCCATATACCACGCTTTGATATCGTTAAATAAAGTTATGTAAAGTTTAATTACTCTTCTATGCTGATCGCCAAGATAAATGCGTGTTAAATATTGTCACAGAGCAATTCATTGATTCCATCAGTGCTAACCACTACAGCTATATTCAAAAATAAATGGTTTCTACGAGGTAGTATTAACCTTCAAGTACTCTAAGTCTACTATAACGGTCTAAATTAAAACGAATCTAACACTATGGCGACAAAAAGATAGTTTTGTAGGGGTTTTATAAATTTTTTAAATGATTGTTTGCTTATTAAATATATGTGTAATGTAAATATAAAGAATATCAGTTGAAAAAGTTGGTACGCTTAGTGAAAAATAAAATCTCAATACTATTGAAACTAAAAAGAAAAAAAAAGAGTATAGAAAATTCCCAGACATACAATTTAAAAAGAAGTTTTTGGAAAAATAATCTCCTTCAGGAACACCGATGAAAATCGATTTGATTTTGGGTCCGATCGGGGTGTTTTTAAACTTTTTATACAGATACTTTACATTCCGCAGGCACACCTGATGCAACACTCAGCAAAGATAACCTTTTCTCTGCCAGAACAAACCCGAACCTCATCGGAAAAGTTGTAACTCATTGTGAACCCAAGCGGTATCAAACTTTTCACTTTGTCGAGTAGAACCAAATTTATCGATTACCCCTCGATCGAGGATTGTAGGATAACATTTCCTGAACTCTTACCAGATGGTTGTTAAATATGAATTATAATGCTGCCCCGTAAAAGTAATCTCTACCATTCATTTTCATCAAGCACAGTAATTACAGTTAATTTTCAACAACTCACACAACGAATTAGTTCAAAGAGTGTTCGTCCTTGGCACATCAACCAGTAGATGAAAGCATTAATCATCAATGACCGTTCATTCGTGAACATTTTCCACTCAATTTGATGATCGAATGTGACTTGCAGAAACTGATCGTATAGAAACACTTTCGAATTTGAACTAATTTGTAGCAATCGATTAAGTGAGTAGCAGGACCCTTTTGTCAGTACAGTTAAGGAATCACGGGGTAGAAGTAAAACCAAAAATTTACTCTTTATTTCCGGTTGCTTGTAACAGAATGTACTTCGTTGTGCTTATAACAGAGGAAAAAGAGTAAGTCGTGTCTCTAACAATCATGTGAAATAAAAGTTCAAATAAAAGAAGTAAAACTATTTTCAAACTGGAGTGGTTCAAGAGAGTCTAAAAGGCTTTAATTACTAGTACGAATTAACCAGTTGTTTGTTATCAATTTATTGATCACTGATACTGACTGTTAATCAGTCGAACTTTTTCATAGCTGTCCATTAATTCTTTCTTCTGAATACCTTCTAAAATACATATTTCAAAAATATCCTTCCTATTCATTTTTATTCGCGTGTCGTTAACAAACAATGTTCCCTTCTGCTGCTCAATCGTACGAAATCGTTTCCACTCATTGCTCGGGACTATGGGGCAATAAATCACTTCGCAGCCCATTTTATGGCGGTCTGACGGTTAAATTTCGTTTTTCCTTCTGTGGGTATCACAGTGTGACAATTTTCGGTTTTCCTTGATTGTGAACACATTTTTTTTTCTTTGTCATAGCTCTCAGTGCTGCTTTCGCCCAGGAAACGTTTAGCTGCTAGTTTCTAAACGATGGAAGTAACCGTTTTCCGTACCCATTTCGTCCTATCAATCGAAACCGAAACGGAACGCGTGCGTCGAGAGCGTGATTGTAAAGCAATCAAAAATTAAATTACACCCGAGTGGATTCCCTTGTTTCCTGTCGCCCGGTGTTATAGAACGCTAGGGCGTACGCTGGCTGATTTAATTACGCTCCCGGTGGGAATATCTCCTCTCCACAATCCCTTCCATCTGGGTTCCATTTTCATCGACATGTTGGCAGCGGGCCTGAACTTTGCGGGCCCGCAAAGAGCAAAAGTGTCCGTTGGAAGCGAGGAAAGCCAACCTAAAGATGGCAAAAGTTTGTTGCCGCGTGCCAGCATAAATCATGCACGTTTATAGAATTGCGCCTCCACTCGTCTACAGTCCACCAGCAAGCGTCCGTCGTGCCACTTTACAAAGAAATCTATTTGAAGCAATAAAACTCACCCGCCAATACTAGGGCACCGCTTTTCTCCCTCCTTTGCGTAACAAAATGTCCGTTTGCGGTTTGGGTCCGAAGTTGTGCCGTCACCGAAGTTGATGACGAAGTTGTACCTATTTTTGTTCGCGTTCGCATTTCTTCAACCACTCCCCGGCCTATACCCTAATCGGTTTTATGTCCGTCCGTCGTCACCATTGTCGCTCGCTTCGCGGCCTAAGTGTGAGGCATGCTTCGGGATGAGGCAGGGTATTTCTGCATGTCGCGCTATATTTATGTGCGGACGATGGAATAATTATACACCGCGTCCAATCAAAGGACCTCGCAGGCGTGTTTTGCCTTTCAGTTTTTGCTCAATCCCCCTCCGTAGCAGATTTTCCTTTAGCTTCAGGAAAAGCTCGAAGTGGTCTGCTTTTAAGCGTTTCACTGGAAATAATGAAAGTTTTTCTTTTCTCCGTCGAGCCCATGCCCTTGAGCTTTGCCACGGGAAATCAAGGGAAAATCGATACGGTTAAAAAAGAGTTTCCCTAGTTCTACCAAATATAACAATCAAATTTTACTGCACCTTATGGCTCGAATTTTGTAATTCACACTTTTGCGCTGCTATTGTCTGACGTTGTGAAAAAGAAAAGATTCAATTAAGGTCATGTAGAACACTTGCTTCGAGATTATGATGAAAAGTTACATGTAGCTTCGTACCCTTTCGGGTGGGAAAAATTTCCAAACCTTGAAAAGGTCAATGGCGTTGGCTTCTGAATCACTTCTCACGCGTTGAGCACAAAGAAAATGTATAACTTAGACAAAGACAGAACTCGTTGAAGAGGGTGGTTCAGGGCATGGTGGCGATGCTTCCGGTCACGCGAAGCATCCGAACAGAATTTAATGAATAACTTCATGACAAAACTTTGTTTTCTTCTTCAGAATTATTTTTCGAACTATTTTGTTTGTTTCAAGCTATGTTTCGTTTACTGAAAACCATCTTCATGGATGACAGAAAATCTTTTATTTTAGCGCCTCTTGCTGTAGATGTAATTAAATTAGAAGTCTCCAAGGTATGAAAACCAATACAAAGTTGCAAACTATAAAAGAGCTTTACACTCATCTTAGAGTGTGAGACAAAAAATCTCAAACATAGATAGGGATGCAAAAACATTAATCAAACGGAATGAATGATCCAAAAGCATAAGCTAGCTCCCGGAAGGAGCTTTTGTGCATAATTGTAGCTGCTGATGCAGACCATACTAAAAGGGACGAAAAAACATCCTTTAGCTTTATCTAGCATGCCTTTTCCTCCTGCTCTAGATCATTCTGTTCTTTCCATGCGGTGCGTGGTTTTCCGAATGTTTCCATTGTACATCATCCTTTGCGGGCGCTCGTTAGCCACAGGAAGTGGTAGTGTGAAAAACAGAACCATCCCAAAGAGGAACAAACATGACAGAGAAATAAGAGATTGTTCCGTTCAGCGGAAAGGCACGCGGAATGTTTTCCCATTGTCTAAGTTACGCCACGGTGAGCGGGGACAGCTTTTCGCCCCAGCACACTCGAAAGCGGTTTTAGTGGGTCCCATTTTACGATTCTGTGGAAAACTCGACGCGTTGCTGGTGCTTGATTACGTCGTACGCTCTTATGTATTTACATTCGCCGACAGCTGGTAGAAATGGTCGGTTGCTGCAGGCTCTCATCCTTCTAATCATCCAAGTGCTGCCCGTCTTATCGTTGGCGTGGCTTTCACGACAGACGACATTACCTGGAGGAGTCCACCGAGAACCGATGCTTTTCAATAACACCCAAACGTATGTGCGCGCACATACGGGGTTAGTTGAATGTAATGTGGGTGTGTGCGTTTTAAGTATTTCAGTAACGACTCATATTTTTTATTAGCATACATGAAAACGAAACAGCCGGTAAAGCACCGTGTTTTGAATATTAGCATCACTTTGCGGCTAATGATGATGTTGGTGTGTTTTCTCGTATGACTTTTTCATTTTCTAGGTTCAAGGGGGATGCGTTTTACTTTAGTATAAAATTTAAGCATAAAACGAAAGTAAAGACACTCATAAAGTGAATAGACATTCATTTAAACATAAATTTGAGCGCTTGGGTTTATAACAGCTATTTCATGTAAAATTTAAAAAAAAAGTTAGTTAGAAACATAACAATGGGAAAACTTTTCAGGATGAATATAGCTGGAATTGTTCTATAGAAATTCAATCATAAACAATACCACAAGTCGAGTAAAAATTCAAATCAAAGTATCAAAACAAATCAGCTTTGTCGGTGTACAACAATATCATAGATTGTTTGATACTCCACATTGCGATCCAGAGATAAAGAAATAATTATTTATTCCATCTAAATCTGTAAGAGTTGGACAGGTAAGCTAGAAGGAAAAACATTGTGCAGCGATGACAACATGCGAGAATGTTTTGATTTTATATCAAAGTTTTGGTCGGCAGATAATAAAAGAGCCGATACATTTGATAATTTATTGTACTATGAGATTTCACTAAAAGTGGTGTTGAAATATTAGTTGCACAATGGAGTAAAAGATTGGAGCAGGAAATGGAGAGAAATAAAAGTAGGTATTTTCGTGTGGTTCTAAATATTTTTTGAATATCAATTCTTAGTCTATTAAAATGTGCATATTTGAAGACGATTGCCTGAACCACCGTACACAAAGTGATTTATTTATTTATTTATTTCGTTTAGTATTTGTCTGGCAGTTTTTTTATTTTTTTTGAGTGATGCTATCAAACGATCGTGGATGCACTAACATTTTCTCGATTCTTAATCCAATTATCGGGGGATGAACAATAAATTCAAAACAACCAGGCGCCTCCATCGTAAACATGTTTTATGAAAAATATATACCTTATGCTTAGTTTACACGGGACACAAAGCAACCTTTGCAAACGCTAAAATGCTGTCAGTTGGTCAGTGAACTGTCAAAATGTGTGCAAATGTGTTTTTCGGTCGGCGAGTGAAAAACAGATTTGCAAAACTTTGCGCACCTGGTATAGAGTGCCGGCGGATGAAAAATAGTTGTTTGTGGTGATGTACAATGGTTGTTGATAATATTTCGCGGAATACACTACTTCTCTGCTGGTTTTTTACAGTTAAATGCTCAAATCAGCACTAAATGCGCTTTCATTTGCAACGGCTCACGAATAGCAACGTCTACGAAGCGAACGACGCGAACAAAAATGACAGCAAAACTGATATTTGCGCGTGTATTTTCAGTCTTTTGCGCCTCGTGTAAACTAAGCTTTAGACTTATGCTCAGTTCTAATGTTAAAGCGTGGATTTTCATTACTTACCGTTACACACTGCTGGGAAAATTTTCATTCGCTGCTGCCGAAACAGCTTCCTAGCGATTCTCAGGAGGAATGGAAGAAGGAGGAATGGGAGTAAAAATTTCACCACTTCGTACATCAAAACCACATTTATTTACGTTCCGGTGCAGCGTTAGTCAACTTTTGCACTGAACCAGCACGTTTCCACGCTTTGTATAAACAATCTAGAACAGTTTGCGTGAGTTTTTACTTCGTCGGGTAACAATTGTGTTTTTGCTCTTCTACTGAACGTTGCTTTGGGTGCGTTTTCAAATGTTAACCAAAGACAAGTTTTTACGATTAACTCGCTGTAAGGAATTCCAACTTAAATGTTTGTTTGTTTCTTATCCATGACTAGGTAAATAATTAAGAAGATTACATTTATTATCAAATGAATTAGTTGAAATTTTGCCTTGAAGCATTGCCTAACAACGTCTTTGCTGTTAAAACCTGTAGATCCTCAAAAGGCGGATGAAAAACGCACGCCACACACGTATCTCTATCGTCGAGCAAGTAACAGACAACAAATACTTCAAGCTCTTCAGCAACGCTGGGAAATAGTTTTGGGTTGTTTCCATCGTTTTTTTGATTTTTGTTCTGTACCCAGATCCGCAACCGCGGTTCGATAAATATATAGACAAACATCTACACAAACACATTCGTACTCTTCATTCACCAGGTTAGTTCTAGTTATCGTGTTTCGAGACTGAATTGTGGTGACTGGTGACGTATTTGATTCTAAAGTGTGTAATCGGTTTGGACAAGTGGTATCTATTCTTTACGATGTGAGCTTCGGAATCCTAGTGATTCTTCGCGTGACGTGACTATCGATGTGAATGAGTTTTGTGTTTGCTCCATTGCATTTTCACATTGCAGAAACCTAGAGATGCACTTCAGTTCTGTCGCAATCGTTTTGTGCTTTCTTAAACTGTTTATTCGTTTCCACGTCTTCAATAGTCATGTTTCGATCAATTCCTTCCTCTTGCATGTTCGCCTATCCTCTGCTTCCTTCTTTATGAATACTCCACTCCGACCAGCATTATCGCACATTTTAACAGCTTCCGGGGCCGGGGAAAGCCTGGGATGTGGGCTTTTCCGAAGGTGCCCTTACGCCGTATGGTTCGTAATTTGATAGCATACATTTGTTTCGCTACTTACCACTATGGGAGCTTGCACAAAATAACACGTACTCGAAAGAATAAAAACAAAATACAAACACTTTCACATCGAATTTACGCCTAACAGAGTTTTGCCAAACCCTTCGGATACCGCATAGCACTACCTTGAAATGTGCGTACCGTGGAACTTAGGGAGGATAAGAAACACATATAATTTCCATATTATACCTTTCCCACATTCACTTTTCATCGTAGCCCAGGGATACGACATGGGAACAAATTTTGTTTTGCTACATCCCTTCGACTTATGATTACTGTTTGCATTGCATAGTATCTAGGATCTGTTCACCTTCGCGTACCTTTTTGTTCATTTGTTTCTTTCCGTGTGCTGCACGCTTCTTTAATCTTCTATCTGATAATACAATCGGTATCGCATTGGCATGCAATTACTTTTATCACGACCTTTTCTCCTCTGCCTGTGTTTTCCTATTTGGTTCATTTTCGTTTTTTCACTCTAAGTCTGCCTGCGTCGAGTATAAACATTCGTTAGATGTGGAATTTATGCTTACCGTGTTCAGCGTTTCTGTTGTCCTCCCTTGCTGCTAGACTCTCCTCCGCTGTCTTGGGTGTTTCTATTTATCAGTCAGTGCGAGATACGACTACGATAGCTTGCGAACGTCGGTAGAGACAATTTCAATTCCACTTGATGAGCCCATTCTTACCCAATCGAATGATTCTTTCGGTTTCATTTTCTCGTTAGCTCAGCTGTTCTTGTTCTTACATGTATCGTAGAATCTTTAGTTCAAGCACACGTTGGGAAACGGAATTTCAGATTCGCACAGTAGAGATGGTAAGCTACGTGTCATTGTAATTGACTATTCGTATACACCTCGAGGGTAATATTCTTAGAGTAAATTCTGAGAGTTTTGTAAAGTATTTGAAACAAATAATATGATACGAAAAAGCTAAAAATTAAATTATCAAACATTTGAATCTGAATGCATGGAAGGAACAAACAATTACAAATGTTTCTTTTCCCTTAATAGATCATTTTATAAGATTACTTTTTGTGTAACCAAGTAAGTGTGGTCGAGATATAAATAATGATTTCCAATCCCTGGGAAGATATAACTTCTAATTTGATGTGGTTTCCTGCTTTCAACCACCGTCCATCAAGCATTCCCCTCCGAGAACTAAAACAAACACGACGACACAACGATGCCTTTATTCCTACATCCCAAGTTAACCCATTGTCCTTCCCGATAGTTCCTCAGTTCACACTACGGTGGTCGAAAAGCTCGGTTCGGTAACACAGTTCCGTTTCCACAAAAACTACCGTCGCAGATAAGATCAGTTTCATCAAAAAATACCCTGTCTCTGTCCCTTCCAGGGCAAAGTTCGCCCATTCGGAACAATTCGACCAATCGGTGGTCGTCGTTGAATCTGTTGGGGTATTTTTCGTCTTGCTTTAGGATAAATGTCTGCCATTCTTTTAACGACCACAAGAAAGTCTTCTATCATCTGTCCGGGTGACCCTGGTGAAAATGATGATCGAAAGTTCAGGGATTGCCGTTTGGGAACAGGAGGGTGATATGGTTGTCACAGGGACAAAATTGCTGGATACGCGCCACCATAGCACCATGGAGCTGTTGCCCAAGGGTAGGAACTATTTTAGAAGCTGATCTCCCAACGCTAAATAACAGGCATCAGCACTCCGTAGAACTGAACCTTCCACTAGAGTTGTGTACCGGTATTTTGAAAGTCGTATCTTTTTAACAGTTTTCGGGGCTAATGCTAACAGAGAATTAAGAAGCCAGCAGTTTTATCTTATGTCAGCATCTTTAAGCATCAGAGAATAGAAGTGAAGAATTTCAAAGAATTCGTAGTGCATGAAAGATTTTTGTGAATGAAAGTTTTTGTAGTACTAACCCGAGCGACAACAGAGACTCGACCTTTTGTGTGCACAAAAAGAAGTGCATGTTTCCGATTGGAAAAAAGCAAACATGGTTGGACATCGAGGCATTGTGCAACTTTTTTTTCTGTGAACCCCCTTTTGTCCGTTGAATTGATTGAAAACGAAACTTGAAGCCTCAAAAAGATCCTCTGGGTTTGAACATTTGTTACAAACTTCTGAAAGTTGTATGAGTCTTTTGTAAAGTAAAACATTTATAGCAAGTAGTCTGAAGACAGTGACCATCCTCACGCCAGTTGACGATAGAATGTCAGATGAAATCGATGGAAAAGTAATCAAAAATGGCTCAAATGGAGTTTTTAAAAATCTAGAGAAGAAAATTCAACCGACTACTCAACCATACATGAAATACTATATTCTTGGTAAAATCGTGGTTTAGATGAAATACTACATTCTTGGTAAAAGTAAAAACTTTGTAAGAGCATAAATTTAAAAATACTATCATGTGCTGCATTAAGTATTACAAGCAGGTCAACTTAATATACTGCAGTACTTAAAACCTAATAATCTGACGAGCAACACCGTCAGGTCAAGTGAAACCCAATCGTAGAATAGTAAAAATTCCACCAAAGCACGACAGCGTGCAAGTTATCGTCGATTTCTTTGCAAGAGCAAGCGCATCTGCTTGAAATTCCAGTCACATCCTCTTTTACGTAATCGAAAAGATGCACTAACGGCATCTATCTCTTCTTTGCTATTGAGGAGCCGGTTGAAAGAAAAGGTATAAGAACTAGCGTTCCTTTGGTGACCCGCAGGGCGAGCTTGGCGTTCAAATGTTCCAGAGTATTCTGTGTGGGTTATTTGTAAGTGTGTGTGTATGTTGCCAACGAACGACACGATGCAATATAGATTCTAGAAACGCCATCCACGGGCGACGACGGCCATTGACGAAGTAAACATTGGGGTTATTGGAAGAAGCTATTGGCAAGAGATGCCACAGGCGAGAAGTCTCGAGCTACTTTTCGTCGCTTTTTGAGCGATTTTCTCACTTGTCACCAGTACTCATCGTTCGTGCTGCAGGAAGTGAGGTCGAATGGTCAAGCGGTTGTCATCACTGACACGGTGTGGCGTCCTCCTTGGCTGGAGAATGGCTTTTCTCTGATCCTCCTGATACACCTTCTGGTGGCTGGGAGTTTAGGATGATGTTTTGGGTGCATGTATGTTCAGTTCGTTCGGGTGAACCATTAGCAGCTAAAACCTCATTTCCAGTCCGTGTATCCTTGTCCGCAGTCAATTCCGGTGCTAGTGCGTTCGGAGGCGCGGGAGAAATATCCGCCACCACGCTAATTGTGTTCGAGCCCATCTTCCGGTATTCGCCGTCCACCGAATCGGCCACCGCGTCCTGCCTTCCATCGTGGCCAACACCTCCTCCACCTGAGGCCGAGAACTTACTGAAGTTTTTGCTCCTCCGCTCGTGAATAACTTCGATCGAGTCGTAATGGTCGTCGTCGTTGTTCCGCGCCATCATCGTTGCATGGTGGAAGTTCGGGTATCGGCCACTTCCGGTGGCGGTCGTCCCATTGGCACCGGAAATGCTGCCTCCGCTACCACCCCCACCGCAACCTGCACCACCACCAGCACCACTGCCACTGCTAATCACGTAGATTTGGTCGTACTCGTTGCTGCGCTTTTTGCTCGCCGCCTTCGGCTTCGGCTTGCGGAAGCTTTTACTCGAGTTGCTCCGGTAGAGGAACCGGTTCGGTGCCGTCCGCTCGTCACTGTCCGGCTCGAGGATGAGAGAGTCGGGCCGCAGCGGAGGATTTGTCACCGAGAGGGGCTCCCGTGGCATCGCCGGTCGGTCGTCCTCCCGCTCCCCAGCCTCGTCCCGGTGGCCGTGCTCCTGCTCGGGAGAGCTTTCCTCTTCCGGCACGCACGGTTCCAGGCTCGATTGACAGGACAGATTGCGCTGACTGATCGCCGCCGGCTCCGAGCAGATGGACAGCTGACTCCTGGTCGATGGAGGCAGCAAGAGGGAAGAAAAAGAAAAGCAACCAAAATTAAAATAACACACAATGGGATAAAAAGCGGTCATTTCTGGAAAAATCAAAATGTTTGTTAGGAAATTATGACAACCTTAAATTGTTAGTTGTGACTGTTAAATAGTATTTTAACCAAAATGTGTGCTACGTGAAAGTTGAAAAAGTGGTAGGGGGGGCTAACTAAGCATTATGCTTAGTTTACACGACGCGCAAAACTCTTAAAACACAGGCGAAAATATCATTTTTTCTGTCACTTTTCTTCGCTTCGTGTAGACGTTCCTATTCGTGCGCCGATGCAGATGTAAGCGCGTTCAGTGTTGTTTTGATTGTTTAACTGTAAAAAAACAGCACAGAGGTATTGTGTACACTGAAATATTATCAGCAACCGCTATACTGCCCATACTCGCATATGAGTCCCATTTGCAAAAACACCAGTTTGAGAAAATAACGGTTGAACATTTTTACGTTAGATATTGTTTTGCTGTTATTAGTGATACAAAACACATTATTGGTTGATCACAACTATTGTATTGTAACATAAACAATTCGCTGAGAATGACATTTTATATAAAATACACGTTTTTAATATAAAAATGGTGAAAATAATCTAGATGGGATTCAGAGTTTGCCGCCTCGTGTAGACTAAGCATTAAACATTTGCCATGCGAAAAAAATTAAAGAAATTGAAAAACCGGTTTGTTTGGTTCTCGAGCATTGTTGTTTGTCCCTCTTCTAAGGAATCATGCCAAATTTGAGTATCAGAATATTGTCAAAAGCTATTTTTCGATTTTTTGCAAAAAATGTCAAAATGCTCTACATTCCGCTACCTTATATTGTATTTATCTTGAAGTAAACAAACATCTAATAGAATGTAAACAAACTTCACGGGGCGTATTGCTGTAAGTCTTCTTCTTGGCGTAACGACCTTGTTGGTCATGCCTGACCGTTAAGGGCTTACGAGACTTGTTTCCCTGTTGTACGTGGATAGTCAGTCCTCTCGTACAGGGGAGGGTCCGGTCTCGGTTGGGATTCGAACCCACGCCGTCGAGGTGGTGAGCCCCGGCGCTCATGGGCCGATTTTCAAACCGGCGCTACCGCTCGGCTGTCGCGGACCCCCATTGCTGTAAGTACGTGTATTTAAATAAAGGGGACATAGGGGGCGGCCAGATGCTGGTGCAAACGAGCCGGTCGTAAAGCGTTGTGACACCATGAATTGTGCGAACGTCAAAGTGTTAACATTTTAATGATCATAATAATTGATCAGTCTGATGATTATTGATTCAAATCTCTAAAAGGAGTTCACTCCTGTGCATCACTGAAAGATTGTCCTTTGCAGGTTCAGGGTTACGAATAAAAAGCAATCAAAAAGGTCGGGAAATCGATCATTCATTTTAAATGCCCGCTTGATTGTTCTACCTTTTCCCACTGTGCAACGTAAGGTGATGAAAGTAACGTTCTTTTTATAATTCAGTGCGTTCTCCCTTCACGAATTGTATCACGGCAAAGTGCTCAGCAAAGTGCTAAAGAAGAACGTTACACTATTTCGTAAAAACCGACCAAAACAAAACAAAGTGAAAACCCAACGGCCGGTCATTAGCATCGTGTCGTGACGGAACGGAATTTGGCGTGACGCATACGGCGAAGAATAGCACATCATTTAACGTGCGTCCGAAAACGTAAGGCAAACCCGGTGCGTCGTACCCCTGTTGCGCGATATTTATAAGCCACCCAGTAACGAACTTCAAATCAAAGTTTGGAGAAAATTCAGGAAAATCACACGCAGCCACACATTCCACAGACGGTTACCACCCGCCACGTGGGTCGCTCGGGTCAGTCAACTGTGGAATTCTGATTTTTATGTTTTTCTTTTTCCTTTTTGCTGTGAGTCCGCCGAATCTTCGAAAACCCCTTTTCCGAAGGAGGCGCTGGAAACCCGCGTGAGGCACACGTGTAATCCAAAACCCCGGAGGGGCGTTAGGGTAAAGGAAAATGTCCACCGAAATCGATACATACACCGTTGTGGAGAGCGAGAGAAAGCAGGGACAAAAGAATTAATCCCGAGACATTGAACTTTTCCATCCAGCGAAGGTTGAGCAGACTCGGAGTGGCGCTTGAGGTTGCCACTGTGGGTGGAGTGGAAATGTGACGTTACAAGATGGATACGAAGGCACAAACACTTTGCAGTGAAACTCTTTGTTGGCGTTCAGAAACAAAGGCGATCGAAAAAAAAATGGAATGGGAAGCTTGCTTTTTATTCCGCCTTTCAAAAGTTCCCTCCCGTTAGGGGTGGGTTTGGGTTTTTTTGTTTTGTTTTTGTTATGAGGTCAAGCAAGAATGTTTGCCCGGTGCGTGCGGCAGCTCAACAGATGATGGACATTTGTGGTAGGCTCTATCGATTGAATTGGTATGGTCTTCCCGTTCTGCGCTATGTGGGAGTTATGATTATCGCCCGATTTTCTTGTCTCATTGTGTGTTATTAGTGTGGCATTAGATTAGATTGTCAATCATAGTTTTTCTTCCGGGAGATTGACCTTGTTTGGAAGGTTTCCACAGCGGGGTATTCTATAGGCAAGCTCAGTCTCGGGAAATGAAGCCCAATTAAATAGCATTTATGAAAAAATAGGGATTTACACGACATTTTTTTACGCATCGATATGAAACGCTTTCATTATATTTATCCGTATGCTGCTGGAATATTTAACCGTTTTCAATATATTCGAAACGCAAAATTAAAAGTAAAGAATTGATGTTCTAGTGATAAAGCTATCACATTTTATTTAATAGAACTTACGACAAAATGTAATATTTTCCTATCAACTTAATGACTTCTTTAAATGGTTTGAAATCAAATTTTAATTGCTATATCAAATATAGAAGTTCGTACTTGGAGTAATTTTCCTTAGAGGTAAAATTCCGAGCTACCTTTAAATAGTCAGAAATACAGAACGTTGACGACCTTGCTAACTACGAAAAATATTCACTGGAAATTTCAAGTGATCGTTTTTAAACAGTGCAACACTTACCGGTACTCCTTGTCCACTGACGGCGTCGAGATGGGTCCAGGTGTGGCAGACGGGGCCCCTTTTCGGGGAGGCGTGAGACCCACTAGCAGAGATCGATCCAGGCTATTGATATCTACCGTGGAGGCGGCACCCCGCGAATCCACACTCGGCGTCTTGGAAATGGTCGAGGCACGCCGGCTACTCCGGTTGAGTTTGGAGGAGACGGACGTGTTGGAGATGGTGGAGGCCCGGCGACTGATGTGGCCATGCTTCGGGCTCCCGAGTGATTCGTCCTTCTCGATCTTCGTCTGACGCGACAGCACGTGCCGTCGAGCCGTGTCGGAGCGTTTGTTGCGGTCCCGCATTTTGTGCACCGGCACGATCTCTCCACCATACCCGTACTGCACCGAACCGTGCGAGCCGGCCTGCTTCAGTGTCCTGACGTGAGATGGGCGCAAAAACAGCACAGTAATGGTTACAGGCTACCAGTCAAGTATAACTTTTCAATTAGAAGCTACAACTACTTTTTGCAAACAGCGTAATAATGCTGCTTTGAAATATTGATGCTTGAGATGTCTCTACGGTTCGATAAAAAAGAGCCTTGCCTTACTGAGGTTGTAAAGCTTCAGAAATAGAAAATCGAATAACTTTAAATGGGGATCATCAGCTATTCAGTTACGATTATTGCTCTCTAGTTGATTGTTAATGATTTTATCATTTTTGTATAGCTTTTGATACATTTCATGTTCCTCAAATTATTTTGGATTGCTTTTAATTAAATGATGGTCAGTTTGCAATCATGCAAACAATTAATGAATGCAATTAAGCAATTGCAAGTATTTATGTGCTAAGGATTTGTTATAATTTGGTAATAGCAAGCAAGTATGTGGTTCAATTGCAACAAAATTAGTCAGTGAAAATTTACAAACACATAAGATCGTGTTTTCGAAGCAGGTGCACTCGAAATAAACGCCACGCAACGAAAGTAGAAACAAAACGTGTGGCAAAAAACGAGCAAAATAATACAAATCCCATCTGGCTCGGGCAAAACTGTGAAGGGGTTTTATATTTCGTTTTATGTTATTTGAATATAATCGTCAAACATTTAGCATCTCAAGTTTACAGTTGTAAATAAGTTATTTAAAAATAATAAATTTCTTTTTGGAATTAATTTTGCAAAATGGTAAAAACGAAACAAAATTTAACAAATTTTTCACACAGCAGTTTGGTTGATATAAGTATTTTTTTAAAAACTATTTTCTTGTTGTTTTTAATTTTTATAAATCATTCGTATTTAATGCACGTTTTTTTAAGAATCTCAGTATTCTAAACATTTTCAAAACTAATAGTTTATGCAGTTGGACTTTTCATGTCCCCGGCACAATCCTGTTTGTGTATTTCCAAATTTCCCATGTTTTAGCTAATTTTGGTTTCTTGAATACGGAGATTTAAATAAAATGAACAAATAAATATCTATGAAAATATAAACATAATTGAATGCGAAGAAACAACAACGATTTAAAAAAAAATAAAACCAATAGTGTGATTAAGCATATATTAATTTGCAAATTCAACTCCATTAATTTTTCTTCATTGATTCTTTAAACATTCTTCATTACCATGGGTATAATAGAGGTAAATATAAGGATACAAAGCTGATATTCCTCAAGTTTGAAAATCTACAGCTTACAAGACTTTTAAGATTAACCCCATTCGCTTACCTGGCAAACGGTTCCGGTTCATCCACGGACAGCGCGTGCCGGTGAAACTGAAGCATTCCCGGATGCAGCAATCCACCGCTGCTACCGCAGGCGTCCCGCGTCGATCGCTGCACCATGCTGCTAACCCGCGACCCCCGATGATGCCGATGGCCCACCGTTTCGGACCGGATGTTGGCGGGCGAACCGGAGGTCAGCGAGGGCACGCTCAGCTTTTCGGCGTACAGATTGGGAACCGAGCCACTGCGCGACACGCGGCGACTTTGGCTTTCGCTTGGCCGTCGGTGCGGGGACGTCTTTGGAGTCCTGTGGAAAGGTACGGATATGAATGAGAGCGGAAAAAATATGAGTCGCATTGCGAAATCCCTCCAGACAACCAACAGCGATTCATCATCAGCGACGCCTTAAACGAGGCAAGTACTCCGTTTCTTTCCGAACTTCTTAACTCGACGCCGTGTCGTGCTTGAGAGTCGTGCTTATCTGTCGAAAGCCATGACTCGACTAGGACGCACTCGAGTGTTCATGATAAATTGTGCAATTTTAGAAATTTCTATCCGTTGGCTGGGAGGAGTTTGGAGTTGTGAAAGATAAAACACACTCGTTCAACTGAAGAGGAAGCCATTTTGATCCCGTTTCGTTAGAAATAGCAACCGCATTACTATTATTATTATTATTATTATCATTTTTATTACATTATGATTAGCTAACATAATTCAAAATGATTAATCGACAACCGAGGAAAGGGTTCGTATTTACTTGCAGCCAAGATATTTACGGCCTCCTATAATTGTATTGATGATTTCCAAACAGGCGGAATATGTCAGTTTTTATTATTTTAGATATTCAATGTATTTACCAAAAGGTTAGGGACTTCAAAACTGTGGATGAAGTAACTATAGACTGAAATAACCCCTTCACAGTCCTGCCAAGTTGAGAAAATGGTTCAAAAAATTGTCACATTGTTTTTTGCATTTTTGTACAGGTTTTTATGTAGAAACGAAGAAATTTTTTATTAAATCATGGTCAGTTTGCACATGCATTGTGACTGTGATCAGTAATAATTTATCCATAATAAGCAAAACAATGGTTCAATTAGTACACTCGCAATAAACGATGCGCAAAAACAAGTAGAAATAGAAACAAAACGAGCGACAAAAATCTGTAAAGGGGTTAAAAAACATCCACCTCAGAAGATAGTTAAGAAAGGTCGGCAAACATTAAACAAACCTTATATGACGTTAATTTAAACATAAATTTAAAGCTTATAAAGATGCAAGCATGTGTTGCTCGCTGCAAGCATGTTTAGCTTTATGGATAGCAAGCAAACAAATGTATGAATTGTAAATTTCTTCGCAACACATTTTCTGCATTGACTCGTTGCTCCTGCAAATGCAAGCGGGTATCTAAACATGGACCGAAGTGGAACAAAGTTGTTGATTGCGAGAAGAAAGACAACCAAGGATGGAGTACTGCCTAGCATAAGGCAGCAATCGATTTGTTTGCTCTTTTACTCATTTCTGTACTCAAAATACAACCTGCTTCCGACGAAAGCCTCGCCTATGTGAACCTTGATTACAGCTAGGAATAGCACCTCTATAACAAGACAAATTGTTTGCCCTTGGTAATGATTGTAGGGGAACAAGGGGCAATATTCTCGCCTGGGCTAATGGGCATTTTGAGTATTAATAAAATACCATTTCGTGTATCAGGTATTCACAACAATGCGTAAAGCTAGTTTTGCTGATAGGTAACATATCGGTAAGTGAAGTTCCGAATCGATTGCCTATGTTGGTGCTATTGAATATGCCTGTTATTTATTTGTATTTTAAAAACATGGTGTCTAGTTTCTCTAGAGCCAACCTTATTTTGATCAATATTATCTATTTTATCAATTAAGAATTATTTAAATTATGTAAAGAGGTTCATATTTGTAACAACTCCTAGTAGTTGTTTCAACTAAATCTGTAACATTAAACTCATTTACTGAATATTGCTTTAAAACTACTGTCCACTTTCTATAGAGCCACTTACAATCTCACAATATTTTGCTCCATAAAACTACTTTTAGCAACTTTTTCTGTTTAATTAAAATGTTTTATTGATAAGAAAC
Organism: Anopheles ziemanni; assembly: GCF_943734765.1. NCBI lineage: Eukaryota > Metazoa > Arthropoda > Insecta > Diptera > Culicidae > Anopheles > Anopheles ziemanni. Next base: position 52,731,524 of record NC_080705.1, read on the forward strand.
TTATCTTTGTTGTCTGTAGTTTGTAATATTTGGTTAAGGATACTTTTAAGTAGGATTTGATTCGGTATTTATTCTGTTTATTATTGGGTATTTTTCATGGCATCCGAACACTTTTTTGTTCATTTACGTTAGATTATGGCCTTGAATCTCGCAGAATATATTGTAGTGTGTATGTGATACTTTACTAAGTGGCTTTACAGACACTGGACACGGTGTAGAACCCTCGTGACATGGACTTCGAGACATTTGTCTTGTGTCGTATTGTGCCAGAAATTTTTGTGTGCATCATTTGAAAAAAGTGATCACAAATAGTTTGAACTGATATCAACGTATTTTTTAATACAAAAAAACCACTGATGTGTAGAGTATATCTAACCGATTGCTTTTCCTAAGAGTATATTTTCACCCCCTGTTTCCCTACACCACAAACGGAGGACTACACTATCAACCCAGTTGGATTGGTGCAGGAAATAAAATTCAATTACCATCGAAGCTGTCTTTCACAAATTCGTTCAGCATGAAACTTCATTTTCCTTTCTGCAATTGGTTGCATTATATCGGTATTGAAAGCCAGGATGAATGTAGTTTTGGTTGCGAATAGGGTACACACTTCTTATGTTAATTGAACTGTATGCAGAACCCACTATGACTATACATTAAAACACAATCTACATGAAGGAGCCTAAAAAAACTCTTGCCCGATTTCTATATCTTACGCATGCATTGGATTGGCTTTAGATTTTGTGCATCGGTATTATTATTTTAATTCTTTCACATCTGCTATTCCTTGAACATAAGACGCTCATCATTAATGTTATTAAAACTTTCACCCCAATCTGTCTTGCAATGTGAGAATAATGTGTTGTATTCTGCGATTCAATACCGAGAACTGAATTTATGCTCAACTTTCACAGCTCCGGCTGGCAGTGTTGTTTCCCGGAGATCTGTTTCCTTGTTACAGCAGTAGCAGCAGCAGCAGCAGCAGCTGTAATCCTTTAGCCGACACCAGTCTCGGAGAAAGTTTTCCTCCACCGGCAGATTGAATTATCCTTAACAGCGTGTCCACAAAGGAATAACAGTCTCGTAACCTGATTTCCACAACGCCGACAAGTGGTGCCGGAATGGTGGCGGAACACCGCGACCGAGAAACATGGCCAAATTACAGTCACCGCACGCCACCTCCCGGGATCCTTCCCCAATTCGGTGATTCGCTGTACGCTGACATCCATAACGTCAGGCACAAATCACATGGCGTGGCCGAAATGGCCTGCTGTTGCTGTGCATGTTTTTTTCGTGGCGAAAATTATCCCCCACCCACGAGGTCTTAGCTGGTTGTTGACTCCGACGCTGGTGGGGTGCGAAATTGGAACAGCACCCTACCCAACCCAAACCATACCGTCGGGTAAGTGGTCGAACGGGTAAGCACCGCTGAGTCTAACGTGAAATGTTGTGATTTCTTGTCATTTGTACAAACTGGACTTTAGGCTGCATGAAAGAAACGGTCGGTTTTTCTACTTCGTTTCATTTTGGCACTCCATCCTGGGGGCAGGGATCACTCGCCCGATGATAGAAAGGAGGCAGGTGGTGGAGATGAAATCGGGCAGGATATAACAAATGATTTTCTCGCTTGCACGGCATTTGCGGCATAACCGGCGGTATCACCCCAGGGGAACTTCGGAGCGGGGCCACTTTGGTCACGATAATAATCGTAGTGAGGTTAATGCTTGATGATACTGCACTTGATAAGCTGCTGTTAGGTGGAGATGGTTCTGTTCGATACGGTCGGATCCGGTACGAGTTGTTTTGAGAAAGGGAGAGTATACAGAAGGCGAATGGGAACAGCAACTATTAGAGTTAACCTCAATGATACTGCGATGGAGAAGATAGCGATAATTTATTTTTTACTATGCACTATAGTAAAGTTTTATAGAATATGGTAATTATAGGACGGGTTCAAAAACGGGTACTCGTCTACTAAAATTTATACATTTTTCATCTTAAATTAAAAACATCACTTTAATCAATTTCTTTTTGATGTAAAATAGTTTTACAGTTCTATTTCAATTTGCTAAACATTAAAAAAAACATTTAATTTAGAATTTTTATTATATTTCACAAAACACCAGTATTCATTCCACGTATGGCACTCTTTATAGCTGTAGACAGCTGCACAGAAAGATGTTTGTGGACAGTAAATAATCAGGACCGCTCCTCCGTATCCGTCGGTCGAGAAGATGAAAAACTTTTTCACAAGAAAAAAGAACAAAATGTATATACAACCACAACCCGCTTCCAAGCAGTAACGTAATACTGGATGGCCAATGGTTTGGAGTAGACTTTCATCAATTTGTCTGCTTGGAGGAAAGTAGTATCGATTTGCGTCCAAAAATAGCCCCATCTCTCGATGGATGGGTAAGACGTTTCAAGTGCGTAGCGTTGCGGCATATTTCTATTTATCGAAAGTGAATAAATGGTATCCTTTAGCTAATGTTTAATGTTATGTTTTTAGGTTTGTTAGCAACTGTTACGTAAAATATAATAAATACATTGTTAAAAGTGGACGCTTAATTTTCAATATATTTATAAGGTAAATCGATTTAGCAATTCATCTTTAAAATGTTTTGTCTTTAATCACTATTAATTTTTTTTTAATTTAAAATTATTGGAACTGGCTAATACATTTTAATTGAAACGTAAGAGTAACATTTGCGTGAAATTTAAATGCAACTTGCACTGTTATAATGACAATTGCATATTATTTAATTGAAATATATTTGAAATTGATGAGATCTTCCAATCATGCAACCATTCAATAGTTCAATACATAGTTTCCCATATTGCAATGTTATGCTCGCGGTTATCATGTGGATTATTCTTTTGTTTTATCGATATCATTGGCGATTGATATTTCAACTTGTAAGAAGGAGTTTTTGAGGTTCACTTGTTACCTGCTGCATGCTTCTAAGTTTAAACAGGAAACAAATCAAGGATTATCTTGCAAGAAGCCGTAGTCTTGCCGAGGAACCATACAACAAGTTAGAAATTGTAAGAAAATATCGCTACTGGAATGGTGGTAAACGGCGTTTAAAATCGCCATAAAACATATTCTATTACATAGCAAAAAATATGGAAGGTGAAATAATGGAAGAGCTATCGTACGCGCAAATTGAGTGTAAGCTAAAAAAAATTAATTTACATACCAAAATTTTGCATAAATATCTCTGGCAAAGGATATTTTCTATAGAAATCAAATGATTGAGTATGTGTCTATATTTTTAATTTAACTATTTTTATCTTTAAACAGACACACTATAATCCTTAATAAGGTAGTTGAATGAAATAAAATGTTTCCATATGCGATTTAGTCTTTTATTCGTCTTGTTCCGTATTGTTTTGTAAAAACCAACTTGATCCTTTTGCTGAAAATTTCCAGTAATTGTTGAACAACGAATGCGTTGTAGTAAACGTCGAAGTGGTCCTGTGACAGCGGACGTAGAGTAAACTATTTTCAACAGCCCTTGAGCCGTGGCCGGCATCGCAACGAAGCACGTACTTACCCTAAGGCTTTGGAGAAGTGTACCAGGGCTGCTGTAAGTGCCTTGCGGTCCGGCACCTGTTCGGTCGCGGGCGATGTTCGGAAGACTCCCATGTGTTGCTCCCAGCGGGCGTTTTGCGATCCCGGGACGAGGCTTGTCGGCCCGTTTGAGATACCTGAAATAGGAGCAAAAGTAAACGGAGGTAAACAATACCGAAGGAAGCAAGTATTACGACTGTTTCCCGGCACGTCTGATTTCTTAAACCGTTGAACTTTTTTCTTCTTAGAGCGAGAGGTATTTTTAAGATGTACTGTTTACTAGAAACATTACGCTTTTTACTGTACATTTGCCTAGAGTATTTGGTATTTTCTGCTAAAAGATAAATAAGTGTGACAATTACAGCCATGGCCGAAGCCATGAAACTCAATTGCTTTCGAGCGACTGTTAGCCTTAATAACAGCGTCTTGGTTCAAAGGTGGACGATAACTAGTTCCTCCCCATACTTCGAGGGCTAAGTGAAGTTTTCAACAACTTTGTGCTATTCTCGATACACAGCCGTAGTGCAACACAATTTTGTTCACCGTGGAGGCTTCGAGTCCTTCGTTGATAGCAGTTCCTCCAACTTTTCCTTCCAGTGCAGATGTTCGCTAAGCTGGCCAACCTCGGTCATGCCAGTTAATAGCCATGTCACGGCGACACCAAGCGCCACGACTTGTGAATTTTGGGTTGCGGTTTGCTCAACTTTATACCGTTTATAGTCTTTTCCAGGTCCACAATACGAAGATGCAACAAGCAACGGGGAGTTTGTGCGCGTGTGTGTTTGGCATTGTTCAGCCACCGAGGACGGTGTACAGAACAGAACGTCGGCGTAATGATGCAATTTTCTATCAACTTAGATGAGTCTCGGTGGTAAGTACGGTATGACCGCAAATAAGAAAACTTTGATTGAGAAAGTAGTTGAAAAAGTGATGCCATGGAAATGATGACATTGAAAAGGAGTTGATGAGTTAAACAGCCGTTGTTCTTGATAAAGATATTGTAGTAATTGTGATGCCAAGAAACCATGTACATAATATTTGTACATTCTGTGTTTCCGACAGGAAATGTACAAAATTTATACAGTATGCACACTTGATGAACTATGAATGGTATTTTAAAATTTCACGCTACAATAATTATTATTTCTTTAAAATTTTCAGAGCTTTGTGTGAATACAGGCTGGCCCCGGTTTTCGTCACCAAACGGGACTTTGACAGCGACGAAAACCGGGGCTAGCGGACTAAATTTCTTACGTTTATAATACCTACTCAAGACTTGGCTAACACAAAACAAACGTTGGTTGTGTATATTCTTCTCGTCTGAATTTTCAGAGGTTGATATGAAGGTGTTCTTCAAACTATAACAAAGTTTGTGTATTTTATCATCAATTTAATGGCCATCAACCGTTTTATATTCCGTTATACCTTTTTGGGTTCCATGCCGTGTAGGTTTACAATAATACATTCAGTGCTTCAATTGGAAGATATTTTTAATTGAGCAAAGTAGTCTGAAGCAGAAAACCTGTACCACTCGTTTATGAGTCCATGTTCGAATCTTGTGTCATACAAAATGCATTGAACCATATGAGTAACGAACAAAGCACGCTATTATAAACCAGCTTCGAACGATTTGTCAAACGACGAAAACTGAGGCTGACGAAAACTAGGGCCAGCCTGTTTATGACATTTTACATGCGATGAGATTTCAAATCGTTAAATCTAACCTTTTTAATGGTTCTAATTTTAAAATTTGTGTGATGTGATGTGGATTTGATTTATGATGTTTAATATTCTACAGATAAATTAAGGTAGTATTCAATCTTTAAAGTTTTTGCACCGATCATTAAACTTGTTCATGCACTTTAAGGAATTCAACTTAAAACTCAAGTTTTTTTTTTCTAAAACTCATTTTATTTTGGGTTAGATGAGTTTAGTTGAACTATAAAGTCATCATCAACCTAGAACAAACCTTACTCGAAAGAAATGTCGTCACCGATTACCGATGGAAAGAATGAAAAAAAGTTCTACAATTCTTGAAAACTGAACTGTGTTTCAAGACTTTTTAGCAAATTGTAGCTTCCGAGTTGCGATTTGCTCAATGTTGAAAATGTTTGTGTGCTTAAAAAACAAAAAAGATAAACATAGTTTGGTATCTATTTTTATTGTGTAGCATCTTAACTTGGTTGTTGCATCATTATTAAAGCGCTTTCTATCAGATTTAACGTACAAGTAAATTTCCATGGCAAAATCCTTCTTCACATTGGTTCTCATTTTTCTATTGGTCTCTATTTATTTTTCTATTTATACTTCCATGGATCTGGCATCCCACAGTCAGATGCAACCAGAAGCAGCCTGGAAACTATATTCACGTCTAGTTTGCTATACAAACACGTCAGGACTGAAGGATTCTATTTATTTCCATCTAGTCTAGTAACGGCGACAGCATCCTCTGTGATAGCAAGTAATGAAACTCGCAGTCCAACACGAGCCTCCGATGGTTGTAGCAGTGTCACTAGTGCATTTCCTTCCGGCCCAATGTCCGGCGTATGCTAGATGCTTCCTGTGTTTTCTACCGGAATACCCTGGTGGATTTTTTTTGCTTTCTTTAAATATCGTGCGATGGTTTGCGCTGCTTCCATTGCTTCTGGGCTGTTGATATAAGGTTTTCCTTTGTTTTTAGATGGAAATTGTCGACAGCAAAAAAGAAAATGCGAGAAAATACCGTTTTCTGTGGTGGAATGATTCGTTTTGGATACTTCTTTATGATTTGAAACTGTAATTCAAAACGCTTCAAAAGTCATTGTGTAGCTGTGAAACAAAACCTTCACAGAGGCAATCATCAAAACAGTTAGGGAATCATTAATTTCCTGTTTAGTGAAAACTCAAAACTCATACGTCAAAATCCTTCGAAGAGCAAATGCTTCTCCACGTTCTTCGTCTTGCGTGAGATGCCCTGCCACGAAGACACTTGATTCGATTCGTCTGACCGTACTCAAGATGGAGGTGGCTGACGTAAAACCTCTCTTGGGGCATACAGAAAGCAGGCATCCTTTTACCATCTAGAGCAGATGATTGGTAGGTTTCTGCCAAATTGACACTGACACCTTTCTAGGAGGCAGGATTTTGGATAAGGAATTTTCGACATATTGCGCTTTTCTAGAACTGGAATAAAGTTCAGAGGTGAGGATTACCTGTGGATCGTCGAGAGGTATTGTTCCGGCTGTTTGGGTTCCGGGCCGAACTCTGTCCAGTAATTTTGAACCGGGCCGGCACCACTTTGGCTGCCGAATCACGAGCCTCGAAGGTCATCACGCATGATGCCACTACGATGAATCCTGCAAAGAAGCATTTTAAAGCAAATTAGAGTTTGTCAAATAATATGAATTTAGTTTTTTATTTACGTACTGAAAATATATGGTACAAACAATTGCAGCGTAATTGAATTCTTGATAATAATATTCACCCAATACCGGTAACTGAACCGAATTTTGTACGCTATATATTTTAACAAACAACCGAAAATTCACCATTCCAGATGACCTTCACAAGACAATTGCTTCTTAGGGAAGCTTCGAGGCCAACCGTTTTCACCATGGTTTACTAGCCAATCCCTTTAATATTTCAATTTTGCTTGAATGTCAGACAAATCTTTTCCATTTGATGTCGTGTATTTTTCATTCCTTTGATATGCTTCTCAGCGCTTTGTTCTATGTCTATTTTTTCTTGTGCACTCTTTTCCCGTTTTATTTTACATCGCGTGTCTGGTTGAACGTGCACCTTCGCTCCTTTCCGGAAAATGCTAAAACCGTGTATTTTGTCTTGCCAGGAGGTTTTGGGTAAGAAAAAGCAACGACAACATACATTGAAATTCCACGCCGAATGGTTATATCTACAGACCAGAGATGCCAACGCGTGGATGCGTGAGATAATGTTGTACGCCAAATGACAACCATTTTGCCTTGCTGTAAAAAGGAAAACGCAATTAGCGAACGCAACCGGAAAAGCGTATCCACTGGGTGTAACAGAGGGAATTGGTCGACTGAAATGAAGGATTATGAGCGACGCACCGTTTGAAGTTGACTTTCTTCTCTAAATATATATTATGTCATTCTTTTACTTATGTTGATGTAATAATAGCCTATAACTGTAATATATGTTTTTTCTCCTTTCCAAAAATATGCTTGATTAAATTTGGTATACCTCAGACAAACTTTTTTCAAATCTTTTGATATATTGAGTTGTACGCTCCTTCAATAGGCTGCATATTTTGTCAATTTTTTGTCCTGACAAAAGGAAGCAACAGTTTGTTTTAGTTGATGAAAATATCATATCAAAACCAACAAATTTCATTTTCAGTTAGTTCAATGAACGGCATCTTATTCGTACAGAGATATTCTCTTAAAAGGGTGAAATTTTCATGACCAAGTATGTAGTTATTATGTAAGTGAAAACTTCAAAGGTGTCGGAAATTAGATTTTTGAAGCTTGTTGTAAATAAGATGAATTTAAAATGTGGATGATCGACATGTATTTTAATCAAACATTGTGTTCTTCATCGAAGGTTTTTTACAGTTACAGTTACCACTTAAATTTTACAAATCATAAATGCCGTTCATTCAAAATTGTAAGAAAACCACAATTGCAACGTAATTTGGAAACACAAATATGACTACTACTACTACTCCTCCAAGTTTTTGAACTTGACGTTTGATCAAAACTGATAAAACATTATATTTTTGACATGTTGTGATACAGTGTATGCACATAATTGATAACGGACTTGCGTTTTAAGAACATTCCATGAATTCCATGGATTCATACAATAGCAAGGATATGTTTGTCTATTCATCTTATCCCGCTTCCAATGCTTGAAGATTCAATGAGTGAGATTTTCTTAAACTTGATGGTATAGTACAATGTGATTCAATCAAAAGGAATCTTTCTTTTTACCATTTTCTTCGCTTTATTGCATATTCACACAACACCACATAATTTACATGTGGTAACACATCTTCGAGGGTTATTCAATAAACGATATAAGTAGAGAAGGAAGGTATGATTTAATTTTCAATACCACTTCTAGCAGATACCACGTCACTCATGCAATGGAACCCAGTGTCAGCTGGTAGTACAGACGAGGAAAATTGCACGAAGGAGAGCATGAGGGCAGAATCGAAATCCATCAGTTTTCACACATCAATAAATTCCGGCGGAAAAAATTGCGACTCGACAAAATTGTGTTTTTGTGATGATGGAACTCATCCATGTTTTCACGAACAGTTCGTCCCCGTGGAGTGGCAGACACAGATGACAAGTGGAACTAATTTGAATAAACTTGTCAGACGTATCGCATATGCTTTATAGCGGTTCTGCATCTCCAGGTTCCAGTGTAGATGGCATGGGGAAAGACGAAGATCCAAAATTTCAGATGCGTTTGAATCCGTGTTCGCTATCACATGCTCGTCGAACGCGGCTCCGAAAAAAATGTCGTGTGGGTGCTTTCAATTCAAACGTATTATTTTCCATTCAATGCCCCAATGTCGTTTCGTGTCCTTGTTTTGTGGAGGTGGGGTAGTTGGTAAACGGTGTACACTTCGGTTTTCCTTCTTCTTGTTGACGATCCTCACGAAGGGTATTCGGCATTCAAGCTTTTTTCTTTTTCCCTGGGCAACACTGGGTCGCTTGAGTAGAATTTTCATTTCATCGCAACAACGACCGAAAGGCTCTCCGATTCATGTCTGAAATTTGTTTAGTATCGTTATCTTGTTTGGTGTTTGGATCCAACAACGACAACGGATGAATGAGGTGGAATTTCTATTGTAGAGGTTCTGTTTGCAGGCCCTTGTGGCTCGGGATGAAAGTTTAGCCGGAACGAGCATAATACGGCATGCTTTTAACCCTCGGCTAAAACCTGGTGCTGGGAGACGGATGCGAATAAACTGTTTTGCTCTTCTGTATTGTTCCTTTTGAAGGATCAGTATGAATTAGTCCAAGGCTGACGCTGAACAATCGTTGGAAGCTTCAGACCGACAGTAATTAAGAAGCAAACAGGACAGCGAAAGAATTTACGTTATGTGTAAGCTTGAAATTTGCATGTAATTTAATGTCAAGTAATAAATTCAACAAAAACAAGCCAAAGACTGAGTGTAGACGAATGAAAGACTTTTATCTATTCCATTCCTTTAAGAAATGAAATGCATGAATATACTAACGTTATATTAATATACGGACTGTTTATTTTCTTTTATCATTTGGATTCACTTTCAACACCGTGGTACGACTTTGATAATATCATCAAGACAAATTGTGTGCTCTCTCGCCTCTGCCCCGCTCCGGACTGCGTACCTTGGTCTTCCGTTGCTTCTAGCCTTTCCCTCCTTTTATCGTAATCGTGACGACGATCCTTCTTCATGTAAACCACATCAACATGCGACAAGCCTCATGCTGCATGCAGCAGCCTACCAGCCGTGTCCGCTGAGTTCGTCGTGAACAGTCGGCACTTCATTAAACATGGATATTTTTCTCGTTCCGGCACGTTTTCCCAAAAGTAACAGTGGCTCCCGTGAGAATTGTCCCTTGCGAGGTTTTACGCTTACCAGGGTCCATATTTTATTCCCGTTTCCCTGTCTGGCATCGTTATTAATCATGGAGCCTGCAAATGGAGTAGCGGAACTTGCTCGTGGCAGCTGTCTGAAGGGATTGCGCTACCTCTAGCATGTAACGCGATATTATTCGATGAATGTTGCAGCTTTTGAGCAACGAATTCGAGGCTGAACCGCCCGAAATGTGCAATTCATAGTGACGATAAAATTAAATTCGTTTCCATTCATCAACTCATGAATCGATAAAAGCTCAACTGGGGCAAAGGAATGAAATATGTTATTCATAATGCATGTATAATTTACGCTCATTTGTTAAAATTTGTACTATTAAAATAAGAAGTGATTCCTACGTTGGTTCGTATATTAAGGTGAATAATATAATTCCAAGGTATCCATCCATTTGTATCAACGGTGTTGGTTTACTATAATCATACAACAATCTTAAGTCAAACACAACCATTGTTTTGCTTTCAGAGAACACGATTTTACTCCTTCAAATTTCAAGACCATAATTTAATCCCATGAAATAATTAAATAAGGCAACAGTGGTTATCAATTAAATAAGGCAAAAGATTATTTTGTACGTTTTCCTTCACGGATCTTCTTTGACAATATATGGCGAAGCTATCACTACCGGTCATATATAAATGATAGCGATGAAAAAGTTCTTTTGACATACATTTTGGGTGGTATAAAATTTTTGTTTTACCCAGATACTAAAATATTTAGCACTAGCTTGACGCCCCGGCGTTGCTTGGTGACGAAGGGATTGAGAAAAGAATTTTGGTTTTAAATTATACTTGAAAAATATGTTTGAATTTAATAGTTACAATAACGACATATTTAAAATGTTCGATATTTCATCAATATCCCCGTAATGTATAAACCTTAGGGTTACTATGTTGGATACACCTTGACATTTGTTTACATGCTTGTTTTGTTTGTGTTAGTAAAGCTGAGTTTAAATAGTAAAATTTAGATGATTTATCAAAAATAGCGATCAAACCTGCAACAAAATCTGCAGTACTTAAACTTAATGTGTGCAAAGTTTCAGAAGCGACGGTTCAGTATTGGTCGAGTTTTTAGTGTACACAGAACTTCATACATAAAAAAAGCTAAAATATGTAGTAGATTACACTACCATAGAAGTAGCCTAGTGTAGTTGTAAAATTTATCGTTAGGGTAAAAAATATTATAAAAACGGTACACAGTAAAAGTATTAAATATGCAATCCTGTTTGAAAAAAAAATTAAAACACGGCTTCAAATTCTATTAGATCGAAGTTATCATTCTATTTCTCTGTCGTGATTCTCGATCTAAAATGTAGAACATACGGTGTGCGATTTGGAGAGTGGGCTCTAGTGGGGGTACTGTTGCTGTTGTTTTGAAACACACGTTTGAAGGTGTGTATTTGTTAAACACACCTTTGAAGGAATGAATGATCGAGGAGTGAATAATAAACAACAAACTTTCAAACAATCTACAAATAAGTGTTGCTCAGAATAACAATGACCGAAGTGTTATTTCCCGCTCGTCACTGCTTTATGGTTTTTAACCTTTTGACAACACTTTAATTAAGAGGACGTTCGTTACTCACTGATTATAATTCCACACTTATAATTTATGTTGTCAGCTAGGGAGCTTAAAATGAAATAAAGTACCTCCAAAATACTTACCGCCAACGCCCATGATAATAGGTCCAACGTACGACAGATTATTCAGGTGTAATCCTCGGTGTTCATTCTTGACGCGAATGGTTGACGTGCTGTTGCTCCGGACGTCGGACAGCGAGGGAAAGTTGTTTGCGTAGTATCCTGCGCGGGAGAGATAGTTAGCGGGTGGGATTGCGGGTCCTCACATACACACACACATACACACTCCCGCACACGTACCTACGGTCGCCATCGCGCCTCCGACGAACATCAGCACCATTCCGAGGACGAGGGCGCGGCAGGCGTGCCAAAGGCAGCGCGAAGTCATTTTCCCCCGCACCACCTGCACGTTCCAGGTCGCCCCGGAGGCTGGATGGGCGCGCCGCAGCGGCCCGAGCGACGTTTTCCGACGGCTCTGCCATTGCGAACCGCCACGAGCGTGCATAGCATAGCCAATGGCAAGGACTCACTGCGGGAAGGGACCACAGCGGAGGGGCGAGTGTCTTAGCAGCGCCGGAACGACAAGACGCCGCACCGCGACGACTTCCGCGCACGTACACACGTCATCCGATGCGGCGGAAGATGATTTATCACTGGGAAGCTGTGAATGATAGCGAGCAAAGTCAGATCATTAGTTAATCACACGGAAGTGGGAGGTGAAAGGCAAAAACATGAAAATATGTGCATTAGAAACCGCAATTTTTTCAAACTCATGTTCATTTGCTACATTCTAGCGCAGAGGTGGGTTTACCTATGAGTGGACCGAGCGACCGACGGGGAGTCCCGAGCTTAAGTCACCACCGCTATTATTTTTATCTCGCTTTGGTATACTTTGAACAAAGTATTTTACTTTGATATTGTTTTATCATTATTAATTTTCATCTTCAAAGCTTTGGTAGAATATGTTTTCGTTCGTATTGTTTCCGTCCGAACTTTTCGTTTGACCCGAAGTGTCTTTGATCCAGGTTTTCATTGTTACCCATTTTGAAATTGACCAAATGATTTAATAATTTGAAAACGATTCCAACGGTGAAAAATCAATATATCACATACAATTTGTACTTTATAAAAAAATATCTCTTTTAACAATAGAATGGATTTGAATGTATTAATAGCAAAATAAAAGCATAACATTTATTGATCAAAAGTATTTAAAAGAGTGGCGGCCCGTTCGGTTAACGATTTAACGACGCCTTTTAACTTGTTTTGATTGCTTAACTGAATGCTAGGAACTTCTTAAGTCTCATTTACAACAACATACAAATAGTAGAAAAGGGAATGTAAGTTACCTGTTTTATAATATTGTTATTGAATTTATTCTTCTTCTTCTTCTTGGCGTAACGACCGTGTTTGGTCATGCCTGCCCCATATAGAACTTTTTCCCTATCTGTACGTGGATAGTCAGTCCTCTCGTACAGGGGAGGGTCCGGTGTCTATTGGGATTCGAACCAACGCCATCGAGGTGGTGAGCCTAGGCGCTCATGGGCCGATTTTCTAACCAGCGCTACTGCTCGGCTGTCGCGGACCCTCGAATGTTGAATTTATTGGAATAATTGAAAAACGAATCTGAATCGAATTTGAATCGGAAATTGTAAAATAAATCAAAGCGGTTTCTTCCTGTGGCATTATTTTAGACTCTTTAGTTGATATTTCGCATGTGAAACTGTTAACATTCGTTAAAAGATATGTAGCGGAGTTAGAAAACATAACGGAAAAACGTATAGGGTTAACTCTTACTGTCATCCAGGCAGATTTTTCGTAGTTCGAGTCACAAGTGGCAGAATTTTAAGAAAAATATGAAATCATATGACAAATTAAAAAATAAGTCTAATCAAACAAATAAGTCGGACTTTCGTATAGAAACATTTAAGGCAAAAGCACGATTTGGAGGGTCCTTGATTATTTGTGGCATGGAACGATCCACCTTTTTTCTAGCGGGAAAAATGTAAGTTAGTGCATACCATTCCAGAGATGTCAGATGTTTAATTCTAAGCAATGATGTAGGTATATCTATGTGGTTTGTGTCTTTAAAAAAATATAGTAAATTAGAATAACTTCAAAAGCAAAAATTCCTAGCAAAACTACAAGCACCGCATAACAAGATAAATGCAAAAGAACGATGAACAAGGACTAACGAGAGAGTTTGGGTGAATGCCGGAAAAAGCTTCTCAAATTGAAACTACCAGCTCTAAGCAAGTAGAGCATAGTGGAAAGTGTTAAAGTGAAAATCAACAAACCTCGACAAACGACCACTAACGGATGCCCTTCCGTTGGGAAATCCAAAAATCTGTGCCTCATGAATATTCCACCCGTGCGGAAAATGGGAAAACTTTATCACTCTGACCGCCACTGCTGGAGTTGGAGCAAAACATTCAACCACCAATTGGCAAACCCTCGACGCCCCTTCAATCATCGCCTTGGATGAACCCCCGCATCCATCCCGCGACCATAACGATCTAGTGGCCATTTCTTACTCAACTCTCCGCCCACGCAAACCATTGCGGGCGAGCAACTTGGCCATTTGCGGTGCCACATCAATTGAAACCTTACCATAAAAATCAGAAACGCTCATAACGATGGTTAGTGGTGCGGTTTTGGGTGGGTTTGGTTTTTGGTGTGTAGACTACCAATTTTTACATCCCTTGTGGTTGTTAGACCGATTAGCAAAAGATTTTTATGACGCAAAGAGCCAGTTTATTTTCCAACAAACAATCGTAGATTAGACTGGCTTTCTACCGGACTGGGATTTCAGAACAACTGTATTGTTATATTTTAACCAGGTTGAATTGATTGAATAACACAAATAAAATATAATACGCGTTCGTGTTAGACCATCCTGCTATTATTTAACAAATATTTTGATGCGTTGACTTCTCTTATTAAGATAATCCAAGAAGTGATAAAAAAAGAGTTGTTTTGTTAAAAGAAAACTAGTTTATTCTAAGCTATGAAAACATTTTCTCTCTTAATAATGGCAAATCGAGTAATTTAATCTACAAACAGTATGAGTATTAACGCATAATGAATAACATTTAGTAAATAGAAAAAGATGTTAAAAAGTTATTTATGCTCTAAAAAATTACCTAGAAGTTATGGAAGGATATTCAAAATTTAAAAGTATGTTCAACACCAAACTTGTAGTATAAGAAGTATAGGACTTCGTTATGAAATTTATGAAATAGTTAATGTTAGAAAAATCTAAACAATAATGTCGCTCAATTCCATACTTTATTTGTGTTATTTCATTCTCGTCGTCTTTTGCCATTTAAAAAAAACTTAAGTTATCACTAGAGGGACAGCTGAATGTTTCACACGTTCCGTGGTTACGTTTTGCACCGATAGAAATGAAAAAAAGAATGCAAATATAAAATGATGATTGTTCTGGGACTGTTGTTACCACGCGATGAGAAATGTTGACTCCGGTTTATGGCGAGACATTTTGCATCTTTTTGGCATTTTCATAATAAAAGTATCTTTTTGAATGTATTTTGTGCCATGTGCTTTAAGTTAATTCCTATTTTAGTTTAAAGTATCTCAATCTTGGATTTTCTTTAAAAAAATCCCAACATATACCAAGTGCTGTCCCAAAAGTTGCTACGTTTCAGCAATGTTGCAAAAAGCAGTTTATTTTCAACTCCATTTCGTTCGCAAATCTCTTGTTTGCTTTATCCGGCTTCCCAAACGTGACTTGAAAGTGGAAAACGTTTGCCATGGTATTAAAACTCGATGACAAAGGTCTTCGTTGGCCAGTGCTTTCAACAAACCATTCAGCAGGAGACAAGATTTGTGGCACATACAACCTCCACGTTGTCCGACTTGTACATTCCAGCCACGCAAGAATGCGGTTGAGAGGGGGAAGGGGGAGGGGGGGAAGGATTGGTTAGCTTCGTTCTTCGAACTTGAAGTTGGAATGCAATCATTTTCCTTAATGTACTCCTAAAATGTCAACGGTTTTCCGAAGTGGATCTCGTAGGACGACCGAATAGAACCACAACGTAGAGTGCAGTGGTTCATCCTTGCACGTCCTGACGATGACCCGTCGTTTAATTACCACAAAATGATATTTCGATTCTGAACAACTTCATTTCAGCCGACATTTTACTTACCACGATGAAATAAACAGTGGGCAGAGAAGCAATCCTTGCGGACTCATGCGAACCTCGAGCAAGTGGTGAAATCTCGGATGGAGGAAAGTTAATTGAATTATAACAGTTTTTAAAGGTGTGAGCTGGATCGGATGCTGCCAAACGCAGAAGGCACACGGTAGGCTGCCTACACATGGCCGGGTCATGAAATATTTATTGCAACTAAAGCGTGCGATGGCGCTTAACTGTGTGTGAGACGCTGTAAGCGACGTTTAGCCTGGAGCATCGAATCGGTGAAAATTACCTGCCGAGCGTACGCTGGAGTAATAGAGATAATGAGACGATAATGGCTACAATGGAGCGTTGAAGAAACCCCAGCAACTCGCCGAAGTGCGGCTTCGGGAGATGCGACGCTTTGTTGAATGTTTAGATTAGAGTCTTTATTTGCCGTAAGAAAATCCAGGCTTTTAAACATCACGAATTAAGCAAGGGTCTATAGATGTATTTTTCATTATATCTAATTGCATTGAACATAAATTCTATCCCCTTTGAATTATGTATAAAATACTGTTTAGAATAGGTATATTACTGATATTGATATTAAACGAAATTAAAGATAAAGACATGACATGAAAAAATTTAAAGAATGTACAAGCCAAGAGTTAAATTGCATGGTTATAAAGCTGTTTTTTATGTATTTAAATATTTGCAAACAAATTTTCTTTTCATTGCAAAATAACTACTCAATCTGATACATAGGTACATACATATATTAGGCATATATATATATAGTTATGACAGTGACCCAGCCAGCCCGCATACACCCCATCGCATCAGCAGATTCCAGCGTGAGCGTGGGAAAGAATGCTAGCGAGCGTGAACGAAATAGTAGCTGGTTAGGACAGTCAACCGAGTAGGTCGGGCAGAAGATTATTTTTATTGTAGAACTCAACGAGTGAGGACGTTCCTCAACAGTAGTTTAATGAAAGAATAAAAATAATCATATTTTTTTAACACAACTGTAGCGTCCAACTCCAAGGTAGTATTCAAAACTCTACAATACATAGAAGAATATTCATTTTCCACTATATCGTTATGATAATTTTTCAATCCTATGGCGAAAACACTGCTTATTCCAAAACAAAGAGAACGGTGTTGAACAATGCGTACCATAGCCTGATAAAAATGGAGATAAATTAGTCTCGCTGGTGGAATGCAGGCTATTTTATAGCCACCTGCGGGACATTAAACCAGCTTTAATTTTCCTTACCACCATTTGGTGGAAACGCTTTCGCCTGCACTTCCACTCCCTGCAATCCTGCGTGGGAGCGAAAGGTCAACGCGGTTCCTGAAGTTGAAACGACAGGACTTTTGACATCCCTATTAGACAGGTGGGCGATAGCGCCTCGGCTGACGACCGAGCGGGGAACTGTTGATTTTTCCTCCTCGGATCACCCAATTAGTACGATGTTTTCCCATCCATCCCACCGTACTTCATCGCCACGGTTTCACGATCTGCGCTTTGATTGATCTGGGTGGTTATTTGTTTAGCAACAATAGAACAAATTTTTAGTTTCCGTGCCATTGAAAATAATTCACAAAAGTATATGAATACATTAATAAGAACTGCTATAATTGCTGTTGTCTCCTAAATATTTGTTCATAGAGATCTAATTTGTTCATGACCGGAACATTAATGTTTCTTGGAACGTATGGTGCATGAATTGGCAGAAATTATAAACGAAAAATGGATGATTTTTTTCCCCCATCAGTCATCCTGTAACGAAATAAGCCGTTTTCAGTAGCAAAGCAAAAGTTAGCTTTCCGTCATTTCCACGCCACGCCGGCACGGACTCAGTCGGGTGTCATTTCCAGCGATGGTGGAGTTTGCGTATTTTCCCTCAATTTTTTTTTGTTTTTTCTGTACTTCGCTTGTTTTGGTAGGGAAAAACTCTTCAACCTACCCTGATGAAGAGCAAGCACCCCCGAGGTGCTTGTAGTCTGTTGTGGATTTTTCATTTTTCCTCTCGTTCGCGTTCTTCGCCGAACCAGGTGTGCAGGAGTGTTATTGTGTTTGTGTTGGTGTTCTAGGTGGTGTATGGTTTCGAGCAAAGTCGCTGTTCTGGATTTTCGTATCGTTTTTTTTTGTGTACATTTTTCCGCACAGGAAACATTAGCGTTTTCCGATGAACTCAACTGTAGCCCAGAATTACTCAGGCACAACAATGAGCGACATAATAAAGGAAAAGTAGCGAAACATATTGCAGGAGATTCCATGGGCGAAATGTAATTTCGTTGTGCGGCAGGCGGTTGCCCGGGGGTGTGTATTAATTTTCCATGAAAGCTGCATGCACTGAACTGAGCGAATGTTACAAATGATACAACCAATAGACTCTGATGGGTGATGAGAATATGTTTGCTAAGGAACGACCTTTCCCACTCGAAGAGGTCGGTTCTGTGGCCTACATTGAACCGATTTGCAACATTGGTGCACTTTCATTGGACAACAAACTTTTATCTTAAGCTAAATTTTGAAGTTTTCCAAAGAAGACATTCTTCAAAGCAATAAAATCAGTAACATTCTAAAACGAAATAAAAATACAGTCAAACCCTTTTCATTTGATTGATTAATTAATCAATGCATCAGAGGCGTACATATCAGAAAAAAATTAACAGTTTCTTAATAAAGAATACAGTAATTATTTTTTCCATTTACCTTGGATATAAGTTGTTAAGTTTTCATAAATTTTAAGATATCTTAAAAACTAACGCCACCCCTTTTTTATAAATAACCTTAATCTAAATATGTTTGAAATAAACTTACAGTGCGTTTCTTTGTTCAATGAAGCTAATATCACTGGTGCACTTTACTTAAATTTATTAAATTTTCACAAAATTCAAGAAGATTACTACAACAAAAATTACTTTATTCAAGAAGATCACTTCAATCGAATACTGTGAATTCGGTTGTACGAACTTGTTGCTTCGTTAATTCACTTTTCCCTCACACAAATTCCCCTTCTTCTGGGTACAACTTTCACCACCATGACATGCGGCTAGCGCACACCCGACCGCAATTAGCACTTAATAGCACCAAAAGAAAGCCTGTGGATTTCCTGCGAAATCACGTAACAATCCACCAAAAACGTTTCTATTTAGCTGGCGCAAACACTGGGAGTTTGCAAACACGACCCATGGTACTCCTGGGGAACCATTTTTTCTTCCTTGTGCTTTCTTTACCGCCCCAAAGTCGGTGAAATATTTATCTTCCCGCTCACAAGGGATAGCTTTCGGATTCCTTCCTATTTATCCGACAGCTCAAGATTTGCTACAACATCGTAGAGCATTCCACATAGCAATATAGCTTGCGAGCATTTATCTGATTTATTTTCACATACAAAAAGACACACTCACACACACTGTGTATTGGAATTTACAATTATTGCTTGTTTGAAAAACTTGGTCGAAGGATTAACGAACCCGGACACGCTTTTTATCAATTACACACCTCATAGATCAGCACAGTATGACTATCGACACACAAGGAAAACTCACTCAAACTCACACACAACTCCAATCACTGTCTGATGGCTCATTATTTCTTTCCTTACCGATCGAAGGCCAATGTACTGATAGATTTATGCTCCCAACGACGATAAATCACCATGCTCCTCGATAATTGATGTGGATTGAATATAATTTTCACTCCTTCATTCACAGCACATTGGACGCTGAAGTGGGAGAAAGCAACTGTTGCGCCCTGAGCTACTACACAACATCAAACACGGTGAAAGAAGACATATTCTGATTAATTCTGATATTCTAGCTCCTTGGAAAAACCTCTGTCGGATGAATAAACAAGACATTTTGATAACTTTGAGAAAAAGCACCTTAAGAGACCGTCTCTATATTTAACATCACTCCGACCGACACCCTTACGGACCGTTCGCGACCACTGGAAATTGATAACTGGTGATCTGGTGCGTGTGGAAACTGATAACTTTGCTCGCCTAGAGTCTCTCCGCAAATTTCCCAAACCATATGAGTAAAGAGTTCAGCATCCTGATAACAGGATAAAATGCTACCTCCAGCATCCAGAGTATTATGGTACAAGCCGAGAGCAAGCTGGAAACTGAGAATGCACATCAGGATGTTTCCCTTCTCAGTTCTTCTCCGACGCTCTCAGGAGCTTGGGACGCACATTTTGTGAGAGGTTTGTTTTGATAAACCACTTGTAGCCAGTTTGGTAGATGTTGAGATGTTGGCAATTGGAGGTTCCAAGCGCGCCATTACGATTCCACACAATGTCTCAGTTGGAAGTGTAAGAGAAACGCATACGAATAGGCGGGAAGTTGGGGAAACTTCAACCGTTGATTAGAAGAAGTGTATACGCATATGGTAAATGGTAGTATTAGCCTAATTAAAAGAATTTCCATCACCCATCTATACACCAGCGTCGCACTAAAGCTCCTGCATGGCGAGTAAAATATTTTGCAGCGCCACCCTGGCGTCGGTGAGCGGCAACTCGTGCAGGATGCTCGTCGCCATCGCGCTGTGCTTGCGTTGTAGAACTTTCGTTTTCTCGACTCCGGGCCCCTGGGCTACCATCCGATGGACTTTGGTGTAGTCAATGTTGTCGACTGTTTCAAGGCCCTTTTCAATTTCATCGTAAAGCGTTTTCTCGTGCTCCAGATGGAATAGTATCGGTGCGGAAACTAGGCTGAACTTGGATCCTGCAGAGAGATTTAAACAGGATCAGTCAAAACACCTGTCACACTATCGGATAAGTTTACCCTCTTGAAGCTTGGTCGGCAAAAATGGCTGCAAATCGAGACTGGCCTGCCATGCCAGTGCTAAATGTCTTCCAAACAGATATCCTCGTCTTTGCAAATGCTCTGGATGGCCACCGAGCAGTATCGCACCTTGGCATCCTTTCCCGAGCAAACTGCCACCGGCAAGTAAGTTGCGTAGAGACCACTCCATCTCGGCACTTCCGAGGTTCCCTGCCACCTGCAGTGGAGCTATATTATCGTCTAGGTCTCCAAAGTCCTGCTTATCCCAACTGCCAACTTCTTCAGTGTAAACTTTTGCTCCAGACAGCGGTTTACCAGGGAGTGGATTGTTTTGATCGTCACGTTCGCCGATGAAGTTGGACTCGGTAAGGTCACGGAATGCGGATGACATAAGCAGGATCAATTCCTGATTTCTATAGATGGGATGAAACAAAATACAGGACTTTCGGCTTGACAACCGTCCACAAGAGAACCTCTACTTATCACCTTACCTTAAAGTAGACAGCTGCTGAAACGCTCTAGCAAGTAGATGGTCTCCACCGAGCAGGGCGATCTTGTTGCCGTAAACCATGGCACTCTCCCCGCTCAGATCATTTCCTGCGTTGCCGCATGGCGGAAGGTTTTGGATTGCTTGATGGACGAGCTGAGAAGTTCGAACCGTCTCGGTAACTTCTGCCAAAGTCCGTTGAGATTGAAGAACTCCCGCATTTCCTCGTTTGTGATCCGCGATCTGAACGTCCGATCCATTAGCGGTGGCTTTTGACACAAGCAGCATAACTAATCCCCAAGCGAGTAGTTTTTCATCCAGGTAGGTAATACTACTGCAAATAATTTAGAAACAATTAATGCTGTTGTGTTAAATTCAAGAATGTTTTTTTGTTGTCTCCTTGGGAATGACATAACCCTCTGGAATTAGTTCTTGCAGATCGTACCAAACAAGTCGCTTACGTAACGAATTAGTGAAACGATTGAAGAGACCTGCAAATAAGTCATCAGTGTGTGACGAAACCAACTAAAGATTATCTTTGATGAATGTGTTTACGAGTTATGCAAATTTCTTCGAACAACGCGGAAGAATTGGGCACACGGAAGACATGAAAGAAACAGGTTTTCTTTTTCGGTTAGATAGAAGGTAATTTGCGTTCACTTTCGCGACAAGAACATGCTTTCATAAAAACAGATTAGAACAAGCTTGAGGTGCTTTGGTGGAATGTCGCAATGCAGGCATGTATCAATTAAAAAAAAAACAAATGCAGATTCAAGTTTGAAACGTTTGCTTTTGTACTTCCTTTGCTTATGCTGTCATGGTAAAGTAATTTTGATGATCATAGAAATAATATCAATACTCATGCATCTGAAATAATGCAATCAGCTTAATATCTAATTCTTAATACAAATGGAATCTTTGTTTCAGAGTGAAGGGAAGTACACATTCAACACCAGCTTGGCACAAAAAGTAGATCATATGATTACACAAAAATTATGTCCCGGTTCACTTAACACTTATAAAACTTATTCTTAAAATAAATCACATTCCAAATGAATCACTTTCGTTTCTAATTTCTTCTTTTGTTAATATCTCATAACTTATCAATAACCATATCACATGTTTCTAAATAAGTGTAAAATTCTAAATAAGCATGAACAACATCCAAGGTAAGAATATCATATCTTGACTGATTTTTTTTAATGTTTGTTTACAAACTTTGTTTTGTTGGCTTCATATATATGCAACATAAAAGGTTACAATATATGCACTAAATGCTAAAAATATGTATTAAATTTAATTTACATTTATCTTTGTCTGTTTCTAGCTGCAAATCAACGCAAAGTGAAATTTAGTCGAAATAAATAAAACAAACCATAAAATTAATCTCTTATATATAAAACTTTTAGCTTACTTGAAAACGTTAAACAGGGGATGCATGCAGCTAATGCGTTCTTGAAGCTGGAGGCCCACGATTTCGTTCTCGTTGTTGAAAAACTCTCGGAGGCTCAGGAAGGATGTTTCATAACCGACAAGATTTTCTGCTCCGCGAATCGTGCGGATCCAGTCCGGTCCCGGGACGTTCTTGATGACCAGCTTGGCTTGAAATTGACCACTGGTACTGGAATTGTAACGTCGATGCTCATCCAGTGGTACCATTGGTTTAGGTTGATTTTGAACATTTCTTAAATACACACAGAGTCGTTTCAAGTTGCTTTTGGCCATGTTGCTTGGAAGGGTGGAGGATTTCAAGGCACACGCGGATAGCTGGAGTTCGAGTACGAGAGTGAAGTCTGCTTCAAGTTTAGCCAGTCACGCGCTTCATGGAAGGAGTAAGTTTTTGTAAAAAAAAAAGTCGCACCTTGTATTCGCATACAACCACTTGCAAAGTCTAAGTCAAGAGGAAAACAAACAAAAAACGTAAATTGAAGACCATGGTCTTCGGATTGTCAAAGATAAAGTACTGGTTTTCTTAGTTATTTTTTTTATATGCATACAGACAATTGCAACAAGAGACAATTGGTATAACAAACCCGTTTTGGAATTACTGCCAGATTTGAATGGTTAATATTGGCAAAAGTTGCACAAGGTAGCATGAAGCTAGTTTGCGTTATGACTGCATTTCTGGTGTTTCGCGCGCGTACAAAAATATAAATCAAAAATGAGTCCCTCGTGTGGACATTTGTCTGTTCTCCATTCTAGTATATCGTTCTCTTTATTCGAGCATTCGGTATCTCGCTCGCTAAAGCTCTGCGATCTCTTGGGCCGGATTCGGGAATCATCTACAGCATCCCAAGGAGAGAGAGAGAGAGTGAGTGAAGGAACGCATGAACTCGGCGAAAGCAAAAGTTGACCCGTAACAGGTTTCCGACGCTCGCAACAGGTGCCATGCGCGCATATCCTGCCCGGACGTCGCACTCATGTTTTGTCACTTTTGTTTTCAATTTCTGGCCCAAACACAACACTCACTCTTTCTCTGCACCTATGCTCTTTTCATTTAGCTTTATGGTTTACTATGCGAGAGTAGGTCAGTATATACTATTTAGCTGAAAGCGGGATACAACGGTTTACTAAGCCGGACCACCAAGATGGGTGGAGTGGATGGTCAATGCATGAAACGGTCAATGGCTTTAAAAGTTCTCCGTGAGGGTGGAAGAAAAAGACAAAAACAAACTGTGTCGATGGTAGCAGAAATGGTTGACACCCGAAAAAGTTTATCGATAGGAAATCACTAGCTAAATTAATTTAACTAAATATTTGATATCTAGACTATTAAATTTCATTTATTCACTTATTTTAAATACATCAAACCAGTCAACACTACACATGCAGCATAGAAATACATTAGACAGGAAAGTGTTTTATTCTATATTTAAGAATTTTCCTATTGGGTGTTCTTTCGTGAAGTTTGAGCAGTAACTTTATGAAATGTTGTGTTCAAGAATCGATTACCGGCATTGGTTCGAGTCACAACCAAGACCGAACCCTCTCTTACACAGGATAAGTAGGTAAACAGTCTATTAAGGTCAAAATGTCTAGGCATTTTGCGAAGGAATAAAAAATAAGTTTAGCATTTTTAAATGAAGTAACCAGCATGATTATTAAATTGTAAATTGAAACAATGTTCAATCATTCCGATGATACTTAAAATGAACAAAAAATGCTTTAAATTTTTTTAAATAATATATTTTTTCGATGTATCCTTAAACAATTCAATCGAATAAAAAATATGGATTATGGATTAATTTTACATATTGCCTAGATTAAAAATGTTTTAATCTTCATATGTAAGAGACTGTCTACGGTTGTGGGCCGAATCCAGTTGTGGGTCACTGATCACTGAAACGGCTATCTGCTAGCAAAAAAGCAAAAAAATGTTAAAATTTATGTGTCTAGTCATTTCCCAAAGGCGATATTTCAAAGCTTAAAAATAAAAATAAAGAGGTGTTTTACTTTGCAATTCAGTACAGTAAGTGTACTTTGCAACATGTTTCATGTACAAATTTAATGTCTGTGTTGAGCAGTTTTGCCGAACAAATGAAAAATGGAAACAAATAGTACTTATTATTCGCGCTATGAATCATCAAACTCGTTAAGTTGTTGATAAAACAGCACTGTTGTTCCAACGTTTTGAGAACCCAAGGTTGTCATATCTAACCAGAAAGAAAGTTGGCTGGCCCGCACCACTTTTCGATGAACTCGATCACGTTCGGAATATCGGTCTGGGGTGCCATACGAGCGGCCACCGTCAATTTGCTCCAAGCGTCCCTATTGGCCAGACGATGGGTACGCTGGAACACCACCGGCTGGCGACCCATCACCGGATAGGCGCTCACCAGACAGGCCTGATCGGCCAGCCCCAGGCTACTCTCGTACTGGTTGCGGTCGTCCGTCGGTAGCACCTGGTCGACCTTCTGATCCATGCTGACGGCAAGGACCCACTCGCGGATCTCTTCGTGCAACTGTGGTTCACCCTTCAGATGCAGCTCGGCCGGGATCGGCACTGAGCTGGGAAAGTCGGTAGCGGCCAGATCGGAATGGTCTACCAGCTGCCCAGAGCCTTCCTCGATCGCCTCACACACGTCTAGATAGTGGTTGAGGATGACGAACGCCTCGGCTTCCCTTCCCTGCGAGCGCAGATCCATGCCCGCCTCGTAGTATCCTTTGTCGCAGGGGATCACGTCCGTGTAACGCAGCATGGCCACCGAAATCTTTACCCCAAGTGACTGAAGAGCCGGTGCCTGACGGCAGGCGGCGCGTGTCGCATAATAGTGCGCGATCACGAGCAGCTGTTCGAACCGGTCGATCACTTCCGCGTCGGAATGGTCGGATCCTCGCAGGGCCTGAACCAGTCCGAGCAAGAAGTTTCGCAGGTTCTTCCACATGGGCGCCCCATCTGGTTCGCGCAATGCAAAGCACTCCAGAGCTATGCGGCTGTAGATGTTGAAATTGGCGGCCACCGGTGGACCTCCGTGCTCGAGGTAGAGTCCGAGTGCTGCCATGCAGTCTCCGTCGCGGAGCAGTTGGGCCGCGTACTGCGCCAAGTACTTCTGCAGCACCGGAACACTGTGCTGCTTGGCCTTCTCGATGCAGCGCGTCCATTGGCCTTGCTCGGCCAGCAGGTCCAGGGCGCCTACAATGTCGATGTCTGCCAACTGTTCCACATTACCCTGGTGGCGAAGCCGTGCCTTCTGCTGTACCTCAACGTACGCCACCAGCTGTGGATCGATCTCTTTCGCAAGTCGACGTGCCTTACCCCAGTTGTCGGTGCGAATGAACACGTCCACCGCTTCCTGGGGTAGTTCGGCCGCTAGATAGAGCTGTGCGGCAGGCCCCACCTGACCGATATCGATCAACCTGGGGCCGAGTTCACGTGCAATTTCGACCGCTTCCGGGCCTTCGAGAAACTGATTGCAGATTTCGGCCGCCCGGAGTAACGCCCGAGCTACCGTCGGTTCGTCGGCGTTACCCTCGTTGATCTGCAGTAGACACTCGGTGGCACGACGGAATTCTTCGTTCCGCGCATGTTCGGACGCTTTCTGAAGCAGATAGCGGGAGTCGGTGGATTCGCCCACTCGATTCACCCGGGCGTACAACTTTTGCAGCTCCGCAACCGCTCCCGGCACGAACTCCTTCGCAATTCTCAGTGCATCGGCCACCATGTTGTACTCACGGTAGTGTTCCAGAATTAGATCTGGCCGGTCAGCCCGGATCATCAGTGCCTCGTACTCCGGGTAGTTGCGCGCTTCGAGCGCAGCATTGGCCTGACTCAACAGCACTTCATGGACCGCCTCTGGTAGGTACTGCTCGGCGACCCGCAGAGCCGCCTTCCAGTCACCACTGTGTGTGTGCATCATGATGGCTTCGCGGGGTTTTCCCGCAAGCAAGAACTCCGCCTCGGCTTCGGTAAACTTACCGTCGTCCTCCAGTGCCATCGCTATCTTCAGATGGACCTCGTCCGCCGGTCGCCCACTAGCCCGGCAAAGCTCGAGTGCGAAATCGAACTGACCAGCTTCGCACGCATACGCTACACAGCTTTCCAGCAGCGCCATCTTTGCCAACAGCCTGGCGGCACCCTCGATTGGCAGTGATTTGGCCCACATGAAGGCGACCTGTTCCGAGGCCGGTTTGCCTCCTTTCTGCTTGGCCACCCGGTGCGCTTCCTCCCACTTCCCGGCGGTGCAGTACATGTGGACTGCCGCCTTCCAGTCACCCGCGGCCAGGAAGTGCACTTCGGCGTTCTTCAACCGGCCCTTCGATTCTAGCTGGCGGCCCAGATTTAGGTGAGTCTGCTCGAGCAGATTCTTGTGGTGGCGCTCCACCAGCCGAATCATGGAATCGTACAGTTCTAGCTCTTTGTACATCGTGATCGCTAGATCCGGCTCACCCACCGTCACCAGCACCTTCTCCGCATCCCTATACTTGCCTTCCCGTTCGAGGCCCTTCGCCTGCTCGATAAACATCTCCCGGACGTCCGCAGAAGGCAGCCAGCGGTCGGCGATATCGAAAGCCTTCTCCCACTGGCCGTGCCGATTCAGCATCTGTACCGCCTCCCGGTACATCTCGGCACGCACTAGCAACTCTTCGGCCGTCCTCACGTCACCCACCTGGCACAGATGCTCCGCTAGCTCGACGGCGTACTTCTGAATCTCTTCCGGATCGTCCACGACCTTCGCGATCTGTACCGCTTTGCGCCACTGTTTCGCACCAACGGCCGCCTCGAGTGCCTTCACCGTGCAGCCGGCTTCGATATAGTGGCTGATGGAGGCATCCAGCTGCCGTTTGCCCACCAACCAGTCTCCCCACTCTTCCTCTAGGCTGGTCACCTCGTCCGGTGCCACATACCGAGCGAGCTCGATCGCTCGAGCATAGGCACCTCCCTTCCGGTAGAGCGCGATGGCGCTCTGCTGTTGACCGGTACGATTGGCGAGTTCCGCCGCCAGTTCAAAGAGCTCTGCAATGGGCCAACAGTTTGAAGGTGAAATTTTACATCATAAAAAGCATAAATACACACACTTCTATTTAGATTAATAAACTGGCTACACATGCAGTACTACACGAACAAACACAAACGAATTTTAACAAAACAAACATCTATCGATTGTATCTCATATAGTGAAGTAGTTTAAACCTTAGTATATCGATTTCATAGTGGATACATAGTAATCAAATTTCTTTTTAGAATACCTATACAGCAGTCCAGTTTGTATAACAACACTCTATCGCAGTGGAGTTTGAATGTAAAAAACCATGCATAACGTGTAACTAACATATATTTAGCGTATCAATGAGATCTTTACAACTAATTACAGAGGGTAGAAACGCCAGTTATTTTAACTGAAACTGATGAAAAACACCGAATTTTACCAACGGACAAAACGCTGCCCAAGCTATGCATGAAATTCTTGTGAAGTTTGCTAAAGATAATGTGCAAAGTGTGAAAATATATATATATACTGGCGCCGTATTACAATAATTTTCAAAACTTTCTAGGTTAAAAAAACGACTATCAATTATATCAACGAATCAAATATATTCATTAAAACTCACAAAAATTAATTTGATCTAGCAGCAACTGGATTGATTTGAATTATGATTATCAAACATTAACATCCAAAACTTACCAGCTTTGATCAACGATGCCGACACTCGTGTCACGAGATTTTCATCAGACAGCAGGTGCGGTGTCTTAAGGGCGAGCTTGACCGCTTTCACTGGCTTGTTCGCCTTCATGTATAGTGTCATTGCTTTATCCTTTTCGCCGCGTTCTTCCAGCACCTCGCCCGCCTTCTCCTCCTGACTCGTGCCCAGTAGGAACTCCATTTGGGCCTCCTTCAGCTCCGACAGCCCGTGATATCCTCGACGCTCCGCCAGCTTGATCGCGTCGTCCCAGCGGCGTAACTTGGTGTACATCGCCAGTGCGGCCTCGATATCTCCCTGCTCAATGTAGATCCGTTCAGCGGTTCTGTTGAATGGAAATCGTCAACCATAAGAACATCGAAGTGTGGAAGCTCATAAGAATTTCGCTCGCTTTACCTTAAATCTCCACCGAGAAGTGCCATCATCGCGCGCACCTCCGGACAGCTCATACCAGGGCCCGTCGTTTCCTCGTACCGTTCGGCGATCTTGATCATCTCTCCGATGTAGAACGTTTTCGAGGCATTCCCGAGGGCGGCGAAGCAGCGTTGGGCCACTCGAAGATTTTGTTGGGCCAGCGCAATGTTGGCCAGATTGTGCCACATTGCCTTCGCCGCTGGCCGGTCGCCAAGCGATTCTAGGTAGAATATGGCGCGACCAAAGTCGCTGTCGTTCACAGCCGTCCCGAACTCAACCAGACCCTCATCGAGCGGGTACACGTGCTCGGAGGCCGCTTCACGGGTCACGATCTCCGTTCGGCCATCCTCACGCAACACATCGACCACATCGCCCCGAACCGGCATAATGGTAACGTGCTCGGGCAGGTCGATATTGTACCACACGGCCAGGTTGGTGTCGCTCTGCGCGACGGCCACATCGCTTGATGGGACCCACTGAACGAACGCCACCTTTGACAGGAGTGTTTGCTTCTGGCCACTGCCAACATCCACCAGCACCAGACGCATCTTGCGATCGCGGAACAACAACTTATGGCCCGTCTCGCTCAGCTCGAGCCAATCGATCTTGGAGTCGTGTGAAATCTGTGCGATCGTTGACTGAAGCATCAGGTCAACAACGCACACGGTCTTCATGTCCAGTAGATAGGCCAGCTTCTTGTTGTTGCGTGTGTTGCCACGCTCGTTCAGCCGCACCGAGATGACATGTGGATTGACAAATTCGGTCCGCACCGAGCCAAGGATGTAGTTCTCGCCGTACTCCACCAGTGACAGTTCGCCGGCGTTGAAGATAAGCACCACCGTGGGATTCTCGAAGTAGAATCGTTCGTGTCGGCCCGTGGCGATCCAGGGTATCTCACTCGTCAACGAACGCGTCAGATCACACAGGATCAGTGAGTCCTCGGTGCGTCCGACAAGATAGTTATCCTTACCCATGATCCGGATGTCATCGATTTCCAGCCCAAGCTGCGACTCTACCAGCATGGTCGTGATTGGTTCATGAAGTGACTTCAGCAGAACCTGACTGGGGGCGACAAACGTGAGCTCAAACTTGTCCTGCCAGATGGTGCGCCGTAGGACGGACTCGTAAGCCAACACTGCCCCGCACAGGGAGCCAACGGCCAACCGGGAACCGTCCTTACGCCAGCAAAGGGCCGTCACGCTGTAGAGATTCGGAATGGTCTTGCACAACGACTCCGTCCAGGCGTTCTGACGGGGACTCCAACTGAAGATGCGCAGCCGGTCATAGCTTCCAACCGCGACGGCCTGCCCGTTGGGACTAGCTGCTGCCACCGTGAACTCTCGCTCTGCCTCGTCCCGCCCATAGTCGAACGTACGCATTGGGCGACCCTGTAGGTCGTAGAAGCAAATTTTCTTGTCACAGCCGGCAACAACTATGCCTCCCTGCGGCCAGGCCAGTGCGACCGGTGCGACCGGATGTTGCAGTAGACGGCCCGTCGGTTCGCCCGGTTCTTCCACCAGCAGAAAGCGCACCACCGAGCCGTCCTCGTGCCCCGACAGAACACCCGTACCCTTGGTGTTCTGCGCCAGCGTCACCACCATACTGTCCGTACCGTACAGCGTCTTGGACTTGTTGTTCTTACAGTACAGTGAGCGCACCTTACCGTCCTCCAGTCCGGCTACGATCAACCCTCCCGCCAGCCAAGTGATGCAGGTGACGGCCGCACCCTGCGGGAACTTGTTGCAGATCACCTTCTTCTCGTTCCACTGCTCGCCCAGTTTGTACACGTACACGATGCTGTCGCTCTGGGCTACCGCCAGCCGGCTCGAGTCCGGACTGAACGTAATCCCGCGTATAACGTACGAGTTTTTGACCGCATTCGGATCGGCTGCCTTGGTCGAGAACTTGTCCCGCCGCTCGCCATTCTCGTCGAACAGCAGGATGGTACGGTCAGCCGTGGCCACCGCCAGCTTCTGATTGTTTGCCGACCAGCTTAACCCCGCAATACGGTACAGGTGGTCCTGCGTTTAACCGAAGAGTATAACGATCAATAACTATAATTGGATGCGATTGGCATCCATTTTTCCTTACCTGTGCTTCGACGATGGTTTTCATAAACTTTAACTGCATTTTTATTCTTCCGCGATTATATTGAGCCTCAGAAAACACATTTATTGTTTTTTCACGACCATTCCTTTGACGTATCGATTTTACAATTGATTGTTGTGTACAACTACCTAGCGACCGTTGCCGTGGTTACCATAAAAGCATGGTTTTGCAACACGTGGTCATTCAAAACATGCTGACGCCAACCGCTATGCATCAACAGGTTGCAGCTGGGGAAGTTCATTTTGTTGGCCCGCGATGCGCATGAGCTAGCGAATCGTTGAGGATAATGTTATTAGCCATGCGTTTTGGCAAAATTTAATGCTAGCTTTATGTCAATATTTCATTTTTATGTGTCCATTGAACACTTAAAAAATTGCAATTTTCTCACACGCTTTGGCTTTCATCGCTAGTAATCAAAATTGACCAAAAGCTACAAATTTTCCCATTTTTATTCAAATTCACGCAGACGCGATTCAAATTGTGGTCATCGTAAGTCATGTGAAACAATATATACAACATTGTGTTCATCAAACACAATACTATTTATTAGTCATTTTGTAACACATCCAGTACGGATACAGGTGAGGATGTAATCCTACAATTAGTTTGTTTCCTCCAATACGCGTTATTGTTTGGATTGCTTCAGCTTGTTTTCATAGTCTGCAGTACGTAAAAAAAATACCTGATACTTAAGCTTGTTTTTCAACTACCGTAAGTTTTTGCTATAGCTTCATTCCTAAAAGAACAATTTGCCTGCACGGACTACAGAAAACCGTGAAAAACGATATCGTACAAACACATTGTATTAGTGCTACGAGGCAGAAAATCAAACGTTCAGCAGCTTCATCTGTCCCTAGTGATGATGTACGTTGAACAGATCTCCGGCGGAAGGGAGCGGAGCTAATCCGCCGGGTGCATCCGGCAGGGAGGTAAGGTCTGGGAGTTTGTTCAGATGGTTTCTCACTTCTTTTTGTACTTCTTTGATTTTGGCGAGCTTATTTTGATATTCCTATAATTAAACAAACAAAAAACTTATGGCATGTGCAATCGTGAACTATAGCTGAACACGTGGCGTACAAACCTCGAGCCGATTTTCAGCTTGCAAAAGCAACTCCTGCTGCTCCCGGTGAAAATCTCTAAGCATGGTCGTTAGCTTCTTGCGGTCGTCCATTTCCGTTGCAAGCCGGGAGTTGTAATCGTTTATCATTTTTATTGCATTATTTACCTTTCGTTAAAAAAATAAAAACCAATTAATAAGCAAAGGGATGTACAGTGGCATAAGGGTACGTGTACCAGTATCAGCATGTTTAGGATTTTATATCTGACCTTATTGTCTTACCTGAAAATTATTGTTAGAAATCAAGTTAAATTGTTTAAAAATTTAAATCGTAAAAAAATGTAAGTTTATAAGTATTCACACCGGTGTTTCACCTTTGCTACAGTAATACAGAAATTAGTTGCCAATACTGGTACTAGCGCCAATACTGGTACAATTACCTTTGTCAGAAAACTCACGTCAGCTGCGAGCTGTATCGCGGTCTGTTTATCTTCCATCCGGTCTAGTGCCGCCAGTTTCATCACTGCCTCATCATACTTTGCTATCTTCGCCCGAACATCACCGTCGCTGGACGCGGAGTTTTCCAGCTCCATTATCACCTTGATGAGTTCCTCCGGTTCCGGTGGATCACCGTCTGGTTGATGCGGACTTAAGGTGATATGGGTTTCCACCTTACCGTTGACTTCTACCACTTCACTTTTGGCTTTCTTCTCTGGCACAACCGACGGGCTAACCTTTTTCGATGGCTCAGTCTCGTTGGTGCTGGCGGGTGGTTCAGAAACTTTTCGTTTCTTGTCGTTTCCATTTGCTTCCACCTTCGGGATGGCCTCGGTCCCATTCAGCGCCAACGAGTATTCTTTGATTTTGACCTCTTCGTATACACCGCGCTCGCCCCAAATGCCGAGGATCCGGTTGAGGTTGTTGATGGTTTTTGGTTCCGGCGAAGATTGCGCTATGTATTTGAACGCCTTTGGTAGGTAATGCTCGAACTCACGCCCATACTCCGGCCCTTTCTTTTTGCTATTTTGTATCACATCGTTAGCTAGATACATAAACGTAAGCTTTTTCGCCGAGGGTGCTGTAAGTAGGTACGGTAAGTCAACAAATTAACTTCCGGTTACTGCACACGTGCTCAACCATTTCCCGTTCTCACCTCGTTGCAGTTCTTTTAACCATGTTTTGACGATAATTGAATGATGCTTGCGATGATGTATCAACCAAAGGGAAAGGGTCTGGATGCTCTGCTGGCTGCTGTTGAGATCGAGAAGTTTCTTAACCAACCCCGTCTCGGTAAACGAAGACATGCTGACGGAACACTTCCAATCGTTACGGGTGCTACCAACCAACGAGCACTTCTGTTCCCCGATACTATGGTAAGGTAAAACCTTAGTGGCGTATGTTTAGGATGATTTTAACGTTAGAAATATGGTGTGTAATTCAACAAAACAATTCTCACTTGGGCGTCCCTGTTGATTTCGTCTTTCCAAGTCCACCAAAACAAACATGACAGTCGCAATGAAAACATTCAAAGTCAAGGAGCATATAAAAAACAAGGTGAGACTAAGTTGCCTTTCGTGCCCGGCATTGCGAAAGAACGCTATGCCAGCATATTTTGCCTGAATATGTTGTATGTAAATTTGACCTGTATATGTAGATTTAAAAGAACACATGATTTGTTTAAGGCTGTGAAAAACGTTTGAAGTATGAATTCCGCACACCTACGCCGGGACATTCCCCCAAAAATGTCAAGTTGGCTAGCACTATTCTACCTGAGGATACAAGAACCTTGTTTACCAGCATAATAATCAGGGCTGCTGCATTACCTCAATTCGTTATTCAGCAAACTCAATATTCAAAAGGAAGAGAAATCGAAAAAACCGTTAAAGAGTATACAGTCGAATAAATCTTTAAAAAGTAAAATGAATCAAATAAATCGTTTTTAAATATTTTTCTCAATTTATTATAGAAAAGTTATAACTAAAATTTTAGAGCAAAATTTTGTATATGTATTCAACAGTCTGATTTCAGTTATGCGATAACTATTCAAACATTTATTTTGAACCTCGAACCGTTTTTGAAAAAATTAATATAATTGGTAAAAGACACAATCTTATCTTTAAATCAATATAACTTCACTAGAAAATACATGATCACCTTCATTTTCACAGTTTATAATAATTGAGATACAAGTTTCAATGCAATATCTGCAACATTTTCAAGTTTTCATTAAATTTATAAACCCGCTCTAATGTGCACCCAAATGAGACATGGTGGTGGAATTATTCGTTTTGTTGTGTTGTTATTTTAGTAGACCCTATCGATTTTTAGTCGGTAAACGAAAGCTGACTGGAAAGAATCCGAGTTTCGTGTAACTTTACAGAATTTAGACCTTCATCATCATCAATGCTTCCTAAGCAAGATTAGAGTGCGTAGGTGGCTTGCAATGGTGGATATTTGAGGTCCAGCATCCCGTTTCGAATCCACTTTGTTCCTCGTATGTTTGTGTGTGATCTCGAGACGGAATGTTATACAGTGAGTCAAGGAAAAAAAAACACCCTCAAACTGGTAAAACAAGCCTGATCGACATGTGTGGCATGAACGTAGAGCACGAAGCTGGGCGACACCGGGAGCACGAAGCTGGTCGAGTCTCAGGTATCTCCGGTTTGTACGGGTACGTTTATTCAAAATCGAAAGTGATTCAATTCCTGCAGCCTCAGGTCCAGTCGCCGTTCGACCTTCTTTAGTGCAGCATCGCCCCGGCGAAACGGAAGGTTCGTGCGATTGCAAGCTTATCCTCGATCGAGCCTTGTTTGTGGTCACACAGGCACACACCGTGTGTCGGACGCCGCCGGTTGGTGTCCGTTGTGCAACGGCCCGGTTTGACAGCAGCAAAAGTCAGATGCATACTGGCCCCAACAGAGGAACAAATACTCGATCATCGAGCCTCAACAGCAGCACCTCTTGGTCAGTTCAGTTTCATCACGTCCGAAAAGGAAAACCGGTGCAAAACGGCACACCGACTGCGAGGTGCTGCTCATGTTCTCTTTCCCTTTCCCGCGGCCAGCTTTCTTAGCAGCATGGTGCTGGTAGTGGTACAGCCTCCGCAGCCCACCCAGGGCAGCATTCGCCAGATCGATCTTCAGCGATCCGCGGGCTAAGATCGTGCTCAGTAGTCATAGTTCGCTGGCGCCGTCGAGTAGCTGTTGCAGAGTGGAGAGCGCGAATCCGAGTCGAGTGGTTTGGGGATACTTTTTGTTTTCTTTTGCACCTCTTCCGTTATTCAAACCGTATTTTTTGTTTTACGTCGGGCTCACATTTCGGCATAACGCGCAAACGTACGATTCCGGAAGCGCATGTGTTCATGTGTGTTTGTGATCGTAGACATTTTCAGAACCGTGTGTCCTTTGAAAGTTCTTGTGGTAGAAACAATGGTCTAGATTTTTAAAAGGACTACGAATGTTTAATTCAGGTGTTCATAAAAAATTCCCAAGTTTTATATTTTGTGAATGTCGTTTAGCTCAATTGATTTAATTTGTAATTGTATTTACCTGGTTTAAAACACCTTTTTTATCGTTATTTAAATATGCTTTCTGTATTTATTAATATTTTTATTTTACAAGCAATTAAAATACAATTATTATATGTGAGATATTTCGATCGAATTCACCCTTGATCGTGATCGAATGATGAAAGCTTATTTTCGCGGACTTTTGATTACATTACACCGTGTGCAGTTCATGTGCATTTGACTTTCACTTGAAATTAAATAATCAAATGAACGCTGTCGTGCTGGAGGGTTTAGACTTCTTCTTTTAATTATTTTTTATTCGGCTAGTGATATAACGGTTTTGCTTCCTTCTGTAGGTCAATAACAACTTGTGATACAGACTAAACGGTGAACGAAAAGCGTGAATTTGGTGTGGTTCGAAGTGTTTGTTTGTGTGGATCACAAAGTGTATCAGCCATAGTGACACTTTCCCAACCAGTACCCAGCCCCACCACCACCAGCATCAGTGCGATTGCTTTCCGAGGACCTTTCGAGTCAGTCGGTGACAAAAATTGCGAACATGGTGCGTCTGGTGGTTCTGTTGCTGTGCGTGTCGATGGCGACGACGCAAAAACCGAGCAATTTCAACTTCAAAGAGAAAGGTGAGTGCTGCACCGTGTACCGGAGCCGAAATCATATTTACATCTAGTTTGGTGTCTCCCGGGGCTCCTATGGTCGTAGTTGGTG
Source organism: Anopheles ziemanni (assembly GCF_943734765.1). NCBI lineage: Eukaryota > Metazoa > Arthropoda > Insecta > Diptera > Culicidae > Anopheles > Anopheles ziemanni. Next base: position 52,767,670 of record NC_080705.1, read on the forward strand.
TTGTGGATTCCAGACATAAGCGTTGCATAATGTGTCCTCCCCAGGAGAAACACACAGTACGCTTGTGCCAACTTGGCGGTTTAGTTGCCGCTCTTCCAATGTTGATTCCATATACTAACTTTGGCTAGATGTACATTCCAGTATACTCAGTAATAACAAATTATTGTGTTAATTTTTATTTATTTACTTTGTAATCTAAAAGATTGAAGACTCAAGTAGGAGACTATTGTGGATTTGATTAAATTTAGTTGTTTATGCTTTTTCATGTAGTACAATCTATCATTAATTTAAATAATATGAAAATTCAAAATTCAAAATTTGAAGAATTTATGAAGACACATTTGTGGTAAAACCCAACCACCAAACCGGTTTAGCAGATCGTCGTTTTGCTTTTGCACATTCACATCTCGCATTGATCGTGGCCTTCACTTTTACTCTCGTATATCCTTGTTATCCTTGCAAGCACCTTGCACCGTTATCTCTGCCCCCCATTCCTGTGGTTTGCTAACCGTGAAAGCATCGTTCGAGCGACCACCACTGCCCCGCTGCTAATGACTAACACATAACCACGTGACGGAACCGTTTTTGCACTCTTCCTTTACCGAACCGTCCCCATCCTGTATCGTTTTCGTTTGCAAAAGTCCTGACCTGACCCGACCCGGCCGTAACGCTCACCAACAAACAAACGACAGTTAACATAAGTCGTCGATGACCCCAATCATATGGTAAAGGGTGGAGCTTCGCAGTTTGGCGGCGAATGGCGCTATGTCTCGCACATCTATTATGTATGCGTGCGCGAAGGCTTGCCGTTTGGTATGAGATCGGGTCTGTTTACATAATCCCGTCGGGGGACACTGATTCAACACCGGCTAGATGATTATGACGGAGACTACGACGACAACGGTGATAATGAGGACGAAAAAACGGAGGTGAACCATGGAAGAACTCCGTCAAGAAGCGTACAAGGCGAAAGATGACGAAAAGGGAGAGTTTTCTTCATACATTGTTCCTCACAAGTTCACGTCCTTTCTTTGGGGATCTCTTTCATAATATTGCTAAATCCGAAATGGGAGTGTTTTGCTGATTCGTTTCGGTCAAAGATTGAAAGTTTTCCAAACAAATGAAAATATAAAAAAATAAATCCATATGATTTTGCAATGGCAGAAATCCCAAAAGTCCCGCAAATTGATGATGCAGGTCGAAGGGGTTTTTTATTTCTAATTTCTGAGAGTGTGGCCGTATGCAAATGAAATGACCCGTTGACGAGATCGCTGCCAGTTGGCGAATTATGTTATGGCACGCTAAAGAGCACATAATCGGCACTTGTGTCATTTTAATTGCCGCAAATCAACGTCAAAATTAATTTAAATGGCTTTTTCTGGCAAACGGTAGCTAATGGGTTTATCAGTAGGTGCTCTTTTCTAATTTATTGTTAGATTATACTAAAAATCCATTCCATCCTAAAAAGCTCTTTTCTTTTATTTATTGTTAGATTACACTATACTAAAAATCCATTCGTTCCGTTTCTTTGATGTTTTAGTTTTGATGAAAGTATAACACAAATGATAAAAAACCCCGTTAAAAAGTTCCATAAAGCGACTTTTGAATGTTGAATGAATGAAAATAAAATTTCATGACAAAGTTTAATTCATATTATGCATAATAAGCGCTCAATACCTTCTACGATGGAGCGACTCTCGATCACTGTGTTGCTTAATCTATACGTAGTATTTACTGACCAGTTACGTAAGCGATCTTAGTTCGTCAACCATAAGAATCCAGTACACCAGCATGCCAATTTAAACACGCCACGTCTCGATAGATTTAGAGCGCTTGGACGTCTAAACATAGAAGCATTACATTGATTGGCTAGCATTTCCAACATGCTTTCCATCTCTGTAACGAAAACACTTGCCAAACGTAAAAAATGTCACGCGTGTCGTGAACGATGATGCCGACCCAATAGCAATACAGACCCTGTTGCATATCACTATTATCGTATGCATTGATGCAAGACGTTAGTGCACAGGAGAAACCGGTTAGCGGTTTGCAACCACGCAAAGAAAGGTTATTCAGATTAGGAAAACAAAGATCTGCGTATGAATAATATCTTTTTTTTCAAAAAGATTTATACCGACAAGTATCTCTTAAAGATTCAATTTTACATTATTAACTGATAGAGAAGCGATACAAGCCGGGTTTGGTAATTTTGAGATTTTTTGCTATTTTGGTTTTGGGATGAATAATATTAGATTTATGTCATGACAATGTGCAGATTTAGGCATATCGCTGTGGGTATGTGTTTTGCTTATTATTTTAATATCGACGGCCCATTTGTGTTCATCCCGATGGAAACAAGAGACTCGAGCGAAAGTCTCGTACCATCGAACGAAAGACTTAAACGGTGACGAAGTGACGAACCCGTCCTGACGTAATCGGTTTTATATAAAGCACAGAAATGCTCGCGTACACCGCCACGATCGCACGCACACCCGTGGGTGACCCAAATACCGGGCATTCGAATGTGGAGTACCAGCCAAAAAGGCGCATGCACCACGGATTTGGGACTGCAGGAACGCCGCTGGTCGAAGAGCGTGGTTCGCGATCAGGTGAGAGTTGTGAACCGGTTTGTTTTCTTTTTCACGGATTGGATGTAGCGCCGCATCTTGGGCATTCCCCAGGCCATCTTTCAGTCCCCCGTTCCAAGCTGCCGCTCCCGCAGCCTCCTACTGATTGTACTTTCGGGAGGGGAAATTTCCGCACTACGGATGAAAGGGAAATGATGCAGGCGGTTCCAGCCTACACCTGACAACCTTGAATGATGCTTATGTTGCATCAGCATGCACGAACGATGGATCACGAACAGAGAGGGAAAGTGAATTTTGAACCATCGTTATTGTATCAAATCACTGATGAATCCCAAACACTTGAAAGTCATCGATAGCAGATGGATGCAGTTGAACATTACTATGCAGGCATTGACTTGATTCGGTAACTTTAAATGATGCTTGTTGGATTGGCATGTCTTGGTTTCAGACACATGTCGAAATTTTTATGATTTTTATAACCAAAATAAATTAAGTGAGCAGCATAAACATAATCGTTTGGAAAAACAATAACAAGAAAAATTGACTAACTATTTAAGAAAATGTTTTACAGCTTCAATTCTAATTCTTGAAGAAATGATCGCCACAGTCTGCATAAATTAAACATCCAAGATCAGTTTTCGAAGGAATTTTGAAGCTACTAAGTAAAACATTTTTCTTGTTTGTTGTTTGTATGTTACAGCATTTATTTTCTTTTCTCTACAATCTCATCTCCTACCCGTACGGCACATTGTTACTACCCGGTAGAAAAAGATTATATCAGCGATGACGGGCAGCATAGGAAGAGCAATCTTATCGCGATTCCGTAGGGTTTCTATTATTAGCTCATCCTATGTATGTTTGCAACCGGTTGGTAGACGCGCATGTGCCCATCATTAGCATACGCAGCCATTGTTCTTCGGACCGGTCGTGAGATGGTCTTGATTTCTGCTTGTTTTGCTTGTCTGCGCCATACACCGTTTGTTTTCATATATATTCTTCAGCAAATTCTATAGATGGGTAGCGATGTGAGAAGAATTTATGTTTCGCCACTTGACGCGTCCGCAACGGTCGTCAATAATCGCACGCGCCAGTAGCGGCACCGATGCTTGCAACGGGTGTCTTCACGAGTCAGAGGCATAGCCTCTGAAGACCTTTCACTGTAACCCGAGACGGCGAAGGCGGCGAGTGAAAAGCAGCCCACACAAAAAAAAAACATGCTGCTCCGGGAGGTTGTGGCGGTGGGAATTTGAATTTCAATTAATCCATTCCGGGTGATTAATGGCACTGAGTTCTCGGTTCGTAGTTAGGAACAGAGCGCGAGCGGGCCAGGGGCGCCAATCGAATGGTGTACCTCGATCCACCCGAAGAAGATGAGGTCAGATAGGATTCGAGTCGCTTCGAAGACCCGGTTTCGGTTTCGTCTCGACTCGTCGCGGACAGAACCGGCGAAGAACCAGATTCTGCGGAGGCCATCCGGCTGATGGTTGGCCTGGACGATCGAAGCCGGTCGCAATGCAGCTACCTTACGCCGCTTCTCACTTTGCCGCAAGATGCTTCCTTTGGTGGCCCACGAGCACCACCACGAGATGTGGCGTAACATTTCGCCGCGGCCGTCGATCGAACGCAACAAGCTCGGCATGATCTGCATTGCATCCGCCGGAGAGAACCTTCGACGATGGCCAAACCGTTGGGCAACAAATGTCCGCGAATCGGTGATCCCCGTGCGGTTTTTGTTTCTGCTTTCCGAGCAGCGCAAGAAAAAACAACTTCTCGCGGTGACTCTGACGAAATGGATGTCTGGCGATGGCCGTTGAACGTGGGGTCTATTTTTGTGCCGGTTGTCGTGGAGTCTACCGCTAGCGCTATTGCAAACTTTAAAAAAGAGTGCGTTAATGCTTTCATTAAGTTGATTTAGCCGACATGAATATTTTTTTGAATATTTTATTTCTAACAGAATCTCAAACTTATATGTCTAAGCCGGTTTGCTCATATACTTGGAGGTAGTTTGTATTTGTTTACAAATAGTAAACATGTGCAGATTATAAAATTTTACTCCATAACATAATTAAATGCCTGTTCTATATCTAAAATATCCATATGTTTTGAAAATAATGTTTATTAACTTTTCTTCAGTTGCACTGAACAAAAAATTCTAAGTTATTATTCTTCAATTTATTTGATCATTTAAAAGCCAATAATTAATCCAAAATTAACATTCAAAAATATCGCACGGTTGATTGATGATTTTTAAACCGATTTAAATCCAATCAAAACCGGAATTAGAAAATGAGCATGTACTTTTAGTCGATATTCAGAGAAAAGCCCGTCGTTTATGTAAAGCACTAGCAAGCAAGCCCTTCCATTACGCGTTTACCTTATCTGATGCATGTTATCTTATCTTATCTAAACCGTTCGCGCAACAATGGAAAGATGTTTAATAGATTTCTCAACAAGCTACAATGCCTACCCTTTTCAGTAGTTCACTTTCTTATTATAAACATGTGAACACGCCTGGTCAAATGCCCACAATTATGCTGCTTTCAACATGAACACGTCGCTGCAATACTGCACATATGGCTTTGTGGCGTTGTGCAAAACCATTCGCGCACTCTGCTCTCCAATGGTGCACTACCAACCGAAGTGATCAGTTCAAGGTTCCCAATAATTATCGCGCACACGCCAGACCACCATCGGAGGAGCCACCGAGCTGGAGCTGGAAGGAAGAAACCCTGTTCACCTCTGCTCTAACCCCTCCCCTGGTCGACGAAGAACAATTGCCCCGCGGGGCGGACGAAGTGGGCGTCAAAAGCGAGATTCTCGGCTTGTCGGCAAACTTTGACAATTGCCACTTGCACAACCGAACAGCTACCGAGCGGATTGCCACCGATCGTTTACCCATCTACCGGCGGCTAGCCACCATTGTTGCCGGCCAAAGCCCGCGATGGCGGAACCTTCACAAGCCCGTGTTGTGCTTTATGTTGTGCACAATGTGTTGGAGCATGAAACAGGCACGCGATCGTCGGTAACACGCAGATGCTCGGAAACGAAGCCGGCAAACGTGCCTTTCGAACTAGATTGGTAACTAATTTTGTGGAGAAGCACGAAGAAGTCAACATCGGTGAGACGACCGATGAGAAGGTGGAGGAAAATGTGCTTGCTGTCAGTGGAGAAGGTCTGCAAATTGATTGCGCTCCTCGCCGGTTGCTTGCGGAGGCTGCGACGATACGGGGACGATTTTCACACGCGAATCAATTCACCTAAGATTTCCGTGCCAGGCTGTGTAGATGCATTAATGCTCACCCTCGAACTCGCACCTGAATCAAAACACTCGAGGCGGTCCTTAACTAGGGCCAATGGAATTAAAAGATTATGCTATACCGTAGAATGATTTACCTTCCCGCGAGAGGAGAAAAAAAAGACAGATGGTTGTTACAAGATTCCGATATTTAATGCCAAGAAAACCAGTGAGGTAGTTTAGCAACGAGATGGGAGGAAAATATTCCCAGCCGTTTGGCCTTTAGCTGCTGGCACGCATCTGTACATAGCTGTCTGCATACGCTAAGGTATGCAATTACATCTTTATAGGCAATGCTGGATCGCGAAAAGAGTGGCACAATCACGCAAACAAACTAATCGACACAAAACATGTGAAATAAACGCAATAAACCCTAATGCATGGTATGGGAACATGTAATTGATCGGTTAAGTATGTTTTTGTAGCCGGTTTTGTTATGTGACGCTATTGCTGGAATGTTGATGACTGTAAAGGATAATCTAAAGGGTCGATATAAAGGTGCTAGAAGACGAATGCCATCTTGCAAGAAGATTTTTTTTCTTATCAAAAACCTTCAAGGTTAGAAAAATTCTCCATCAAAACTCTAATCTGAATCTACTAAACTCTAATGGCCTTATCACATTGGTCACAATGATGGCATTGGTAGAGCCACTGTACTGCCAAGAAGGGGTGGTAAAGCCACTGTACTGTCAACCTTTGGTGAAATGAGCTTGCTCTTTACACCAGTTTGACAGTCCTAGACTATAAAGGCTGGTAGAATAATATAATTCCAAAATAAAAAAACATATTTGAAAGCGTTTACAGCTACATCAATTGATAAACAAAATTATTTACGCGAGCACTAAGGGAAAGTAAATAATAAACTAGACAATGGAACTAAACGTAGACATTTTTATTTTTATGGTCTTTTTGTACATTCTTTTGGAAACCTGCAGCAATAGTTTGCCACATAAATTGCTAAAGGATTAGTCAGTGGTTCTTGAAGTTGTTGTCTTTAACAACAATTAAACAGCAAATGCCTTTGGTTAAATTCAAATGATGTTGTCTGTGGATGGAAGATTATATTCTCAATAGAAAATGTTAAGCAATTGGCAAACAAAATGTTTAGGTGTTGATACATTATTATGTCGAAAAGAGTATTCCATTTTTGAAAAATTGCTCAAAATACGAAAATCAAAGAGAATAATGCAGGAAAAACGTTATATTGCTCATACACACTATAGGGGTTATCATGAAATCGTCGTTTCGTTTTAGCGGTCGCTAACGGCGCTCATTCGTCGCTAAGGGTGCTCATTTGTTCATTATAATGAACTTTTAGCGACTGAAATGAACAAATGAGCACCTTTAGCGACCGCTAAAACGAAACGACGATTTCATGATAACCCCTTATATGTTTGGTTGTTTTGGCAGCATAAATAACCATCCATTTTATTTTCATCTTTGTTATTTATAAATTTTAAAGAAAATTAAAACAAAATCTTCATATAAATTAGATGTTCCAATTGAATAAGTGTTTATGTACAAACTATTTTCGATACGCTCAATCTACATTCGCATAATTCGAAAGATCAGAAATATTGAAAAGCTACAGCAGTTGCCTGCTTCCTTCATCGCAGCTCAAAACTGAGCGGTTTGGAGAATATAAAAATAAGAAAATGGAGCATATTAAGGTTGAAACAATAGTGAAAGGGATGCAGGAATTTGCACTGCAAGTCAACCAGAAGACAGCTTTGATCGTGTTCAACGTCAGAGCAACTGCTCCTCGACCAACCGTTCGTTAAGTAACCGATCGTTTAATTTCGTGAAACTTGTGCACAATGTCTGCATAACGCGGGTGGACATGGTAAGCCTCGTTACTGCCTCGAGCAAAAACTGGTTTCCGTTACTCTGGTGGTTGTTAAATTTTAGATCTTCTAAATCGCGCTCTTGCACCGCACAGGATAAAAGAAAGTATCATGGAAATAACCATTTTTCTCGAGCAAAGGATTTCAATTCCGGGATTCCGAAGGTGCCAAACCAAGCAGACAAGCAAGTAAACCGGCTTGTTGCCCACAGTGAGCGGGTCCATTTCGAAAAAGTGAAGGTGCTTCCCGAAGATCTGGCAGTTTCTCCGAACTGCATATATGACGTTTTGCACTGACCGACTGCACCGGTAAGCGAATGAATGGTGAAAAATGCACACACGTTGTGGCGTGAACAAAAGTCAACAAAAAAACCTCTAGACTGCTCGAATTTAACATCATGGTCGACGGGATACTTTGTTACTATAGTGAAAGTAAGTTCAAGAGAATGGTTTGATCTCACACAGGAGAATTAAGTCAAATATGTCATACATCTTTTGGTTTCCAAGGAACAGCCAATTGGAAGGGAAAATTTCAGCAACTTTTACCATAGCTAGTGTTGCTCTATTTCTCTTCTTTGCTTAAGATCTGTGGAAACCAGTTTGTGGATTGATACAATATTAATCCGGTTAGAATGTTTTCACCATAATTTTCACACTAATTTGCATAGCTGGAATTTCAAAGTGAGTTTCTAAAACAGATAAACGCTGATCAGATAAAAGAAATAAACACTTAGATAAGGTTTTTCTAAATAAAAACATTCGCCCAAGCAACGTTTACAATACCTATCAGGCTTAAACAAGTTTTATCAATGTTTCATGTTGGGTTTACTAAGTAGATTTCTTATGATGCAAAACTGTTTTAATAATATCAACATCTATAAAACCTTTTAAAGAAAGCCATAAAACCGACCATTAATTCTCATTTCTGTGCGAATCATTCAATAACAATAATAACGTATTCAAACCATAGTTTAGAAATAGTTGTAAGGGATTGTGTTGATAACGTTCTGTAGAATGTTACTTCTTACAATGAAAACGGGTTTATAAAGGTTTTATCACATAATGTAATAATGATTAATTTTAAGACGGGATTTAGAAATAGAAATTTAGAATCGTGATAAAACTTAAAATAGTACTTGAGTGTTTTACTTATTTACTTATGCCTTCACATAGTGTGTTCATACAAAATTTAAATACGTCTCACACTTGATTGTAAAACCACTTCTACAACCCTACAACTCCCAAAGTTATTCCGCAGCTATTGAAAATTTAATAAAATTTCTCTCTTCAATAGTTCATATTTGTTATTCTTCTACGACGTTTTTTAAATTGGAATGTTATTGCTACTTTAGTGTGATATTTGAAATGGTTTTGATTCCTACAATCCTCAAAAATAAAACGGGTAAGGAATCAAGATTAAAAACAAATGATTCAAACTATTGGAAGCCTAAACTGACGAGTAACATTACTACTTATTAGCTTCCTTTTGACGCACGATACATAAAAAAAGAATCGCCATGCAAGACGCCCCAAGCGTTGCCTCCCTGATAGCTTCAAGAATGTGCGTCTTTTGGGGGGTGGTCTCCGGAACACTGGTCGTCCTTCTAGATCACCGGTTCGGAGCCGGTCCGACTTTTTCGTACGTGGCGAGCCATGAAATGCCATCCTCTCCTATCGTAATCGAGTCGGATCCGCTATGAATATGACAACAACAAACAAGTGGACATAAAAAAAGATGCCTGATGGTCAGATTTCGAATCTTATTCATTCTGTTTGCCGCAATAGTTTCGATGACGATAGCAAACGTGGTTCAAATTGATTTTTTAGCAAACTCGAAGAGATAAAATAGGTGCTGATCATGCTGCAGAGTGCTCTCAAAAATATAGCAAACTCGATTTATTAGCGAAATGATCTCGTATCAACTTCTTCTTTAACTGGTGTTCTCTACGATCAGATACCTGATCGCAATCTACTGCTCTCGAACAGCTCAATGACCACATCGTCATACGCGTCACCAGAGAGGTGTACAAGGTCAACTCCACTACCGATCGAAGCTAAACGAACGTTGTGTCGGTCGCTACGGAACTTTGTGAAGCTTGTTACCAATAGCTTTTTGCTCAAGTGTTGCCATTTTTTTTATCTCCTACCGTTCGCCAACCACTGAGCTAAATCTTAATGGCAATGACACCTGATGGCGAGGAGAAAAACGGCGAGGGTTGTGGGCAGCAAAAGTCCGTTCCGAGCGACGTTTCGAGCGTTCGGGAAACCCGTTTTCCTTATCGGGAGGCTTGATTTTGGACACGCTGTAGCGAACCAATGGAACTCGAGACGCGCGCGCTTCGAACCATTCGGCTTTCTTCCTTCGCACTCGAGTTAGCAGTCTTATGTTTCAGTCCAGGGCTTCGATGGAAATTCAGTAACCAACCCCACGTCCGACCGTTGAAAGGATTTTCCATCCTCCGCCACGTTGACGGGGGATGGTGGCGCTTGTACTCAGTTCCGTTTAATCCATACCGTTGCACGATTCATTACCGACCAGACGCCCAATGGGAGAAAGTGCCAGGGCGGCCCACAATCGCACTGCTTCGAAGCAATTGTGCAACACAATAAAGGGGGAGAAAAATCGTTTCACTTCCTGCTCGGGATCGAGTCTATCGGCGGACTACCCGACCGTTTGGTTGAGCCCACATCCGGAAATCACAAAACTTCCCGGGGGACACAAGAAATAAGCCTTCTGCAGCAACCGATGACTTATTATTATTATTATTTAGCACAACATAGTGACCAAGGGTGGAGGTGGGGGAACGCTTTTAGGAATGCCTTTTTAATATCGGTGTGCGCATTGAAAGGCATCCTATGGCGGAAGTAGTCGGTAAATGGCATTCTGTGGTTTGCTGATTTGCGGTTACAAGGAGTTGAGTAATGTTCCAGATCCTAAAAATAAACATCTTTAGATCTAACCTCAGTTAAACAAGGCCTGTAATTAATGACTTTTACAAGAATGTTAATCGAAGCAAAGGGGTTCATGAAAGATAATAATGTTACATCTGAAGTAACTGTTGTTAAATTAATGTCGATTACCTGTGAAGTATCATTCATTCAAGAAGAAAAAAAAATCACTAGAGAAATATCTTTGTTTAGCCCTCCGCACCTCATAAAAATGCCAAAAGCTTTTTTTATGCTATTAAGGTTTGAATCTTCTTTAATTATTGTGATGATACTTGATTTTAAACTATTTTTTAAACATCTGTATTTAGAATGCACAAATTTTAAATTTATATTTACACACATATCATGTGTTTTTTCCTTGTTTAGTTTAGTTTCGTCAAAATTGAATCTTTGTTTCTTACCCAAAAGCAATACAATTTTCTTTGTTTTGGTACGGATAATTTTCCAAGCCACTTATTATTGTTGCTTGTTGATTTGATCTGTACTTTTTATTCAGGCATCTGGAATATAAACGTTTCACATTCTATGCCATTATTTCAATAAAGTTGTTTATCAATGTATGTTTTCGTAACCAGCATAGGTTAGAAAAAAAATTAGTAAAAGGTTGCTACAAAACTTTGAAAGCCAAAACACCGACTACAATAAGAAATTGCTAGGAATTGTTCTTATTATGCCCGATAAGTGAATGGGTGAAACGGCGTGGAGAAAACGCTCCATTTTTGGCACATCCGTTATCTAATTGGCCGCTAACTCGACGGGTGTTCTGATTGCAGAAGTGGTAAAACACTCCAAAGTAAACAAAGCTGATATAATCATCAATGGATAGCACTCCATAGGAAACAATTATCTAATTTTTATTATTACTCATCTAACTTGCTAAGTAACGAATGCTGCACAGTTTATAATACTGAAATATGATTCATGCAGTATCGTTCCTTAGAAAACTGGCAGAACATTCACATAAGATACGATATATGACAAATCAAGAGATATTAGCGTTCATCGAGAAGCGTGAAGAAAATGCAACCAAAATGCAATGTTGCATCTCTATTTGAATTTTGCACCCTTAGCCAAGGGTTTATGCGTAGCTGACTTAGTCTGAACACATGTAACAATTCCACAAGTCAGACTTGGATTAATAACAGTTTTTAGGTCGGTTATGTTAATACTGAAATTGCAGCACTATTTACTGACTACTGTTTCGTTCGTTCATGCGCCATACGAAGTTAATAATTTATAGTTTATTACAGTTAATAGCATATAGTCGTTTTATGGTTCTTCGTGAGCATCTCATCAAATGATGTTTGCAAAATGGGTGCATTTTCATATGGCCAATCTTATTCTTTCGTTCTGAAAATAATGATGAAACGAGCGAATTTAATCCAGATCAATACAGCGTTTTACATCTCACCTAGCAACTCGTGCCTACTACAAACATCCCCGCGACAACTTTCATTCTGGTAGATCCTAGAAAGTGATGAATTTTCTACTTACCCGTTTGTGTTGCCACTTGTGGGTTTTGCGATTCAACATCAAATACTCTACAGTAGGCTATCATTCTTGCTGTTCTACATACACTGCCGCGGTTGCTAGGTGAAATGTAAAACGCTGTAAAGCTGGCTGTAGACGTCACATATTAATCTGTGCAGATCTTTGACGTCTACAGATTTCCTTTGTTCTCTCGTACCCATCGTCTGTCAAACATCCCTCCAGATATCCCGAATATCTCGAGGGATGTTGGAAATAGCTAAGGAAAGGCTGTAGACGTCAAACATCTGAGCAGATTAATATGTAACGTCTACGGCTTGCTTAAGACTGCACAAGTTTCTCAGCTGCCTATGAGGCAAGAAACGACAAAGCTGTCCCAAAAGTGTCTGTTGAGCAACGTGCATTTGTTTCTTCTTCAGCAAAGTTTTTTCTCAAAGATCGTCGAAAACCCGCTGAGCAGGACCATGGAAAATTTCATTCTTCGTCGTGCAATAAACACTATTTAAATAAACCAGTTGGATCGGTCTCTAATCTCAATTTTTTTGATTTTTTTTGACGTTTATAAAACAAAGTTTGCAGACAAGCTATATGATAAAGAATTTATAAAGTAAGCTGTTATAATCTATCTCACTAAAAAAATCTATCTCACTTACGTTATTAACTGTCAAGTTGAGATGAATTATTTGTTTAGTATTAATTGCTTTTCAACTACACCTTCATAATATTTCCTGACAAAAAATTGATGAAATGGGTAATACTTGCCGCATGCAGTATTAGGGGTCTGCGACAGCCGAGTAGTAGCGCCGGTTAGAATATCGGCCCATGAGCGCCGAGGGTCACCACCTCGACGGCGTGGGTTCGAATCCCAACCGTGACCGGACCCTCCCCTATACGAGAGGACTGACTATCCATGTACAACAGGGAAACAAGTCTCGTAAGCCGTTAACGCCAAGAAGAAGAATGCAGTATTCACCCTCATGTATAATGATTTGTAATGGATGGTCGTAGATATTTGAAAGGATAAATTTTGAAGATATTTTAAGGTTAAAGAAGCACGATATGCATCTAGTACTCTAATGATTTTAACTCGACAAATGAGGCAAGCAATTCAATTTCTCATTTGTTCAAACAAGCTTAATCAATGAAAATCAAACATTATCTTAAACTGGCAAACTCGAACGTTCGTCAAACAAATTGCCATGCAGATGCCTTTACTTCATCAATATACATGCAAAAAAAACTACATGCTCGCAACACACCCATTAGATGAATTCGTAATCTCACACACGGCTTGCGTAATCCCTGCAAGGTCACTGTCGAGCATCTGCATTCACTGACCATCTTTTTGTCCAATCAGTGTCCGCAAACGCAAGACAAAAAACACAATTTTCTTGTCATTATCGTCAGACCCAGCGCCTTTGCCACCTTTTCCTCTGTCGCGTTCCGAATAATTTTACGCCGACGCCACAGCGAATTCACCACTTGACCATGTCCTACAAACAAATTGAAATCGATCGAATATGCGCACACACACGACATCCGACGGTGAAATTATTGCTAACTTGACCCGCAAACCCGCCCCTCCGACGGCTCCACGCCCGCAACGCTGGCGGTTTGGGAAGCTGGGCGCGCTTTTACGCTAATGCTTTGGCGAAAGAATGTGTTTCTTCACGCTTCTGCCCCTCCTGTTCGCTTTTACCTCCACCGTAGTACTCCCTCCTCCTGTAGTTTGCCAAGCTTTGCCTCTTGTTTTTCCTCCTCCTCATACCCCGTGCCCAGCTATTGGCCTGTTGGTAATGAAAATCTTGTTGTTTGTTTTCACTGTTTACAGGTTTCAAAAGCGGGCATAATTATGGTGAGTTTTATCTTTCAATAGACCACTTTGTATACGACTCACAGCAAAAATTGGTGTGAAAAGTATCCAACGATCGTGTGATATTTTTAAACACAAAGAATTTCAACAGCCCCCGTTTTCGTTAGAATTATGAAAAAATATATCAGAGAAAACTTTGTACATTCAATTAATTTAAATGTTTGCACCTTGACCTCAATCATGATACATTTTCGAAACAATTGGTATCGATCAGTAAAGTTATTTTATATCGAGTGATTTGCTCAAGTAGATAGAATATTCACTGAAATAGATTTAAAACATCTTTATGGGACATCAAGAAACTTGGTAAAAAAATTTTATAGTAAAAACTCGAATAAGATTGTTAAAAACCCTAGACAAGACGATAAAATATGCATATTTCCATCAAGGCAACGATGAGTTTGTGAAGTGCAATTGAATGTTTAAATCTTCTTATCTAAACCAGATGATAACAAACCAGAAATCGTAATTTTCAGGAAGTTGAAAATAACACCTTTTAACTAACTAAGACTCTCCATTATATGGACGTATCCATTTATATTTACTCTTAACCCACCCATGATTTATATAGCGCCTTCGTTATCGTTTGGGTTAGATTTCTGAGTTTGTCTTCAACTTACAACTTTCAACTTCAACTTTCGGGTATTGTCTCCTGATGTAAATGTTTTCTCTATTTAAAAATTTTGTTATTTGGAATGATTATAAATTTATATAATTATTTTATTTATTTATTTATATTATATATTATAAATTTATTCCTTTGAATTTAACGCCTTGTGGGGTTTCGTACATAAAAATTGATAAACAATTCATTCAGGCACATGTTAATTTAAAAGCATAAATGAATGAATTTTTTTTTTATTTTACAGTATAATTATCTAAAAAAACTACAATAACCCATTTAGTTTTCATGTTTTCGGAAAGAGACAAAAACTAACGAGTTAGAGACAAACTCAGATGCATTAGAGACAGAAGCTGTTCAGCTATTTCTAATCTTGGTGCCTTATAGACAACACCATCTGCTGTCGACATAAATTGTAATGGCAATGGCTGTAAATCATTGTGTTTGGTAACTGGAGATCTACTGTAAGTGAAATGGATTTAATAAATAATTCTATGGATACTATGCTATTTTGAATGGAATGTTTACATTTTCCACTTAATATTCAAAAGCAGCATCAAATAGTTCCTAAACTGTTCTTCATAGCTTCCTTTTTGCTAGGGTAAGGGTTTAATTATGCTTACGACTGATACATTCACCTGTGCCTCAAGGATTATGAACCTATTTGTGTAAGATAAACCCCGCACTGGATGAGTTACGGTGTTTGGAACCATCTCCGGAGGCATACAAATGCTCACCATTATCCTCATTTTAACGCCATCATCCACCCATTGGGTGCGCTGCACAAATCAAATATTAATTTTATTCATAGCTGTCCAATAACTCCACACGCAGTGCGTGTCGTTATCGCCCTGAGTTCCAAACCAATCCCATGTTACGCATGTGTCGTCCAATGTAGGGTGGAATCCGTCTGAAATGTGTTTCTCCCCAGGAGCAGACGAAAGTCATCCATTGACCTCACATCTGACCACTCGTTTTTTCCTTTTGAAAAACGTTGTTTAGAGACGTTCGTTTCAACCAACTTATACTAGATATTGGAGGGTTTCGGGGCGTATCCTCTGTTTTCCCTAAGTTACGCAACTTACAGTTGGTTCCTCTTGTTTTTCTCTCTCTATCTCTATTTCCGCTTTTTTTTTCTTTTTCTTTCCCCTATTTTTCCTTTTCTCATCTGTGTTTTCTTCCTTCCTCCAATCGCATCGGATGTTCCAACTTGCTTGCATTCCGAATTTAATGCCCGAAAAACCTGAACACCCCACCAACCGGCCTACTACTACTACCACCACCACCACGAATACCGAACCGAATAATCACCCTGCTGGACCGTGTCCCTGCTAAACAAACATAAACACACACAAACACACACACATGCGTACACTCGCAGACATAGACCCGCAGGTGCTGGAGATCCAGCGGCAGAACCTGATCACGCAGAAGATCCTCCAGCGCTACCTGGAGCGGCGGCTGCATCCGGGCCGCAAGCCACAGATCCGCGTGCCATCGGTGGAGGAAATCTTACCGAAGCCCTTCGCCACCCTGCCGTCCGTGCGGGACGTCCGGCAGCAGAACCAAAGCAGAAACAGTAGCGACGCTAGTAGTAGTAGTAGTAGTAGTAATAGTAACAGTAGTGGCGGCGGATCCCGGTATGATCTGTTCGACGGCCGGCAGGGACGCAAGTACGGCGAGGAGCAAGAGGAGCAGGACTACGACGGGGACGACGAGGACGAGGAGGGCGGCGGTGACTACCGGGAGGGCCGGCTCGATCTGGACCAGTACGACGACGATGACGAGCTCGGTTCGTCCGCTCGGTTCGACAGCGCACGATTCGACATCGAGTCGCTGCAATCGGGCGAGTCGGAGCACGTGGACTCGTTCTACCGCGACAAGCACTACCACCGTCAGAGAGGTAATTATCACGCAGTGTCCCCGCCGATTCCCCGATCCCAATGCCAGTGCCCAGTTGCAACCTTAGTTTCCATTTCCCGTGTTCTCCGCCGGTGATCGGTTCGGTGATTTAGTTCTCTGTGCATGCCAACCCTCAGTGGACCTAACCTCACTTTAACAGCATGCGTCGACTTTGGGGGTGGATTTGGATGGTAGTGGTGGTGGTGGTGGTGGTGATGGTGGTAGCTCCGGCAGTGGCATAGGACTCGCGAACAACTCACCACATGCTTTCTGATCTTGACCCATAATTTACCCCAAGCAAACAACAAACGGCTAACAGCGTTGGTGCGAGCAAATAGATTGTCGAGGGAGGTCCGGTTCCTTGGCCACCTCGTGGCTCGTGGCAGTCGAATATCGAGAGCGATCGTGATATCATCGACGCCGGTGACGGTGGTGACGGACCTTTACACTGCACATTCTTTGCCAAGGACACACGAGCGCGCCTGGTCTCTAGCAGCGTTACCTAACAAGCTCCATTTCGATTACAATAAAAGTGGAAATCAAATTACAAGAGGTATGCAAAAGACGGAAATAAAGAGAGAAAGAGGGAGAATAGCTACGCAATGGTAGAAACCGTAGAACCTGACTGACCAAACTTCTAGCAAGGTCTCTAACGAAATATCCTTAGGATATCCATTGAGAGGCATATAAAACAAGCTCGTCCAGTCTTTTACGATCGTGATCTATTAGCCTCAGAGATCAGAGCTCAGAAATGTTCCTTCAAACGCTCTCTGCATAACGAGTCGCCGGAGGTCTGGAACATGTTAGACGAATGTTAAGGTGAACGGAGATCTGATCTCTTAGGTGTTGATAGGAACTTGTCACAATGCCATTGCAATAGAATTAAAATCAATTTCAACTTTTTCGATCAGTCAGGTCAGGTGGGAGTAGAAAATCTTGCCACAAAAAGTGTACTGATTATGCAAACGATGTATCGAAGAGCCCGATCACCCATTCCAGGTGCATTCAACTCTAAGTCACCCGTTTCGATGCGGCTGGTATACTTTGGCCCAGCATGAAGCCAACAATAGCAGGTGGAGAAGAAGCATGATGTGAAAGTTTCATGTCCACCACCGAATCCGTGGCGAACAGATTGGCGTGAACGGTTAAAAGTTTAACATCTTGCTTCGAGATGCGTTAAACGAAACTGTCCCCACGAACGCGACGTACGAAATCTCGTAGACCAAACGCAACCCAGACCGGCCATCGGTGAATGATCGATAAATTAAAACATAAACAGGAAATGAGAGTCGAGCTTAACGATCGGTTACGTCCCGAGAAGGTTAGCGAGACAAGTTACGAGGTTAGGTCGAATCTTCAGTGATTTGTCTATCTTCCACGAATAAGAAACAAGCGATGAGAGATGCAAATGATTTTATTAGTTTCGGCATGGGAATCGTGGTGGAAAATCTTGTGTAAAAATATTGACATATACAATGCCCAGCAGCTGATGGACACTGTTTTAGTTTTTATAAACAAAATAAATAAGCAAAATAAAAGCGAAGCTGAAAGACAAAAATCAGCTTATACAAAAATATGTGCTTTTTAAGCCTAAACAACTCATTATAATATTGTAAGTCCGGAAAAATTACGGACCATGACATTAATTTGTTAACTGCCAACCTATTATAGTACAGTTTTTTATTACAATCATTTTTGACGAAATTTGGTTGAAATTTTTAATAAAAACTCTTTTTGGGAAACTAAGCGTTCTAAAGAATATTTGTGTGTGATTACTGTAGCTTACTTCTGCATAACTGAACTACTTTATTAGTGCAAAGGGATGCTTCTGTTACCAGTTAAACGGGTGATGTTTACTGTTAAAAAAGCTTAAAAAAGCTATAAAGATTAAATTTTTATGCTACTATAAATTATTAAGTTTGAATTATAAAAGTTTTCATCTGTAAAACTAATTAAGATGAACTTGAATATTTCATGTTTGTTTGGTATAACAAAATAACATTTAAATCAGCTACAATTGGTTATTTATACGAGACTTGGAAAAAAGTAACATTAATATTTTCCGTGTCAAGTCCGTGTAATATGCAATGCAAGGAACAGCCAAGGAACAGCCAAGGAACGTTTTGATGTAACATAATGCAATTACAACAGTGAAAAATTATATTATCCATCTGGCAACCAGGAAATGTGCTGACTTCCGCAAGTTTAAAGCCTTCCCGATTCGTTGTACCCACTCCCGGGGAGCTTTAGTGACGAGCCTACGAGCGAACCGATTGCAGCAAGTGTTCATTTGTACGATCCTGGGCAGTTAAGCTTTTCGATTAGACATTATTTATCGACCAGCTCGAAGTGAGTCAATTTTGCTGAATGCTCTTTTGCGATCTTTTCATCGCCATTTCCGCCGGTTCACCCACCGGTCCGTTGGAGCGTTGGTCCAACAACCGAACGATCGATAGATGGAGGTAATTATAGTCACTGCTGCGGCGTGTCTTGTACAGATCTGTGCCTCCGAAGTTGTCCCAGACGGCAGGATCGTTTGCCAATTGCACCAGGAATGTAGCGACGAAACCGATCGCACTCCATTCGCAGCTTCGGGCGACGCAACAGTTCGGAATGCATTCGTTCACCATTTTACCACCAGCGGACGGGGGTTATGATTTGATGGATGAAAAGTTTGACAACTAATCAAATATAGCATGTCGGTGTTGGGTGAAACAGTTTCGTCGCCTGCCACCTCCCCACAGGAACGCGACAGCGGAGAGTGCACAAGATAAGTGGCAGCTGATAGGCGCTAATGATCAGTTACGCAATGGTGGTTCGCGCAAAGCGTTCGAAAAGGCAATGATGGACCGGCGACGACAGCAAACCGGGGCAACAATTAGTAGCTGCTTACGGGGAGAAGGACTAATGCATTTTGGGACCGGCAGGCTATCTCTAGCAGCGCTCGCTACTTTGTAGCACCTAACCGCAACGGGAATGGAAGCGAAATTTAGGTCATATTTGCTTGTATGGAAGAAAGTGTCCTAACAATTGCACACTAACGGGGTAGGTTAATGCAGAATTTTATTTTTACTTTGTTACTTTGAGGTTTATTTTTACAAATTTTCTTCTACACGGAAAACTCTTCGCAACTACAATGTTTCTTTCTCTTGCTTTACCTCTCTTTACAGCTTCCCAGCTCTCGGGTACGTAGAAATGAAGATTGTTTGTAAATGCAGGCAAATGTTTTCTGTTTTAAATTAATTCTACCACTATCATGGTTTTCTTTTATTTTTAGTATTCATTTTGATCCGTTTTTCACAGCATTTGTGCAAATGAATAAGAATTATGGCTTCGAGCGATCGATCGATGAACGTTGCGATGAATTTTTTATGAAAACATTTTCTTCAAATTTACCTAAATTACACTCTTTTTATTTCGAACAATGCAAAATTTACTTCCAAATCGAACGTCACTACGATTGAAGACTAAGGAAAGCCGCACATTATTTTTGGTTAGTCTTCTAAGAAAGGCAATGTTCCACCGTAACCTTTGATCAAAAGTGAACTTTAGGCATCCTTGATCGCCGCTAAGGATAACGTCACCGTGAAGCAACCCACGGGTGAACTTCAAGTGTATCTCAACGACAAGTAAAGCCCCGATCCGCTTACCACGTTGTGACATTATCTACGCGTACGCAGAATCGCACCAACAAAACACGTGTAAAGTTCAAGAGCTCCTTCACCCGGCACCGAAGCCCATTATTTGGGAGCTTCTAGTGGTGCACAAATTGAAATTGAAAAACAAAAATACTTTAATCTGAAGGGGTAGTTGTCGTCGAGTAATGTCAGAAAATTACTACCTTCCACACCATTGTAGGATGCGTTTTAAATTATGCATATATTTTTTACTACGAGATTCACTCGTTTGCATAACGTGGTTGTGGAATGAACCTCAAACTTCTTCTCGCAACAGAGAAAGCTCGCCACCGCTCGGACGTGACCTTTGGAGGGCACAATTTTATTTTACGAGCATCTCCTGCATGCATCCGGAACGCCTTCTCCGCGAATGCCGCAGCCCGTCGGCCGGTATTTAATGCGTTTTGCCTGCATTGCCGAGACTCGTTTTTCATGGGAGCCTTGTGCGGTTTTGATTGAGCCACTGCGGGGTGCGTTGAAATATGCTTACACGGTTCAGCTCTTTTTCATTGAACACCGCTAGATAGTTTTTTAAAGAAAGTATGACTTCTTAAGAGCCTTCAAGAAATACGGACGTGCTACGCGAAGAAGAGAAGAAAACTTCGAATGGTACAACCGTTGTGAAAAAAATAAAGCATCAAACCCCAAAATCATCCCCGCAAGTGATCCCCACATACACACACTCTCCGAAATAAGAGTACATGGTGCGAACAACATCACAGCCGTTAACAAAACAGTAATTAACCTTTAAGCCCGCTTTGGCAAGCGTGTAGCCTCTTGCAGCGATGAGTCGAGACGTCGCCGGAGATCTCTGCTCAAGATGCCTGCGTTCGGCACGCGTTGCAGCCGCTAGGTGGGAGAAATGGGAGAAGGTACTTGATCCATCAGATCGGTTGAGGCATCGATCGAAACCACCACCGTGGCGCAGACGCTATGAAATCCAAGGCTGAAGGCCGCAATCGCTCGAGTTCCCAGGCTAATTGAGTGTTGGCTTCCTGAACATTTCCAACCACCGGATAATGGCCCTCCAGTTTCGTGGGAGTATCGGCGAGGGGGAGGGGATGGGCAGATGATGAGACGCTATGATTAGAAGCCACTGTGCTGCATAGTTAACCCCGCACAATGGTTGCAGGTTATGGGTTTGCTGCAGTATCATGCCGTGGTCTACCATTTTCCGAAGCATAAGTAGTAACTACTAAGTGGATTGTTCGGAGAGGATCAATTTAGCAAAACGGTACCGCTTAGATTTAGCCACCTGTTTTTGAATAGTTTTATGCAACACAAGACTAATTGGTAATTGCACGTGAAAGGTGTACCGATTGGCACGCGAAGAAAATCTAACGTTTTCTCAAAGAGTTATGCAAGATTTAGTTCAACCTTCAATCAAGTTTATAGAATTCGCTTGGGTTCAATTTTATTTTCATCACTTAGCGAGCAGGTTCGTTAGCGAGAAGAGTTGTTTATTATCTTATAGAATTATATTTAATTGTACTTTATCACATCAGATATTATATATGCTATTTAGTATGATCACAGCATCGTCTCGATCAGCCCAAATCTTGATTACGAGTTCAATTCTTGACTATGGCTTTAGTTGTGAACAGCGTTTTACTCTGTTTTACGATTGTCTCACGTAAATAGCATTCAGGTAGGGATTCTTATGCTTTTGGTTCGTAAGTTCAACAGAACAGAAACCAATTGGTCTGGAGACATAAAATTCGAAATTTTATTTCCGTCTCTTGAATCCATCACGCTGAATATATGCCAGATTGCAATGAATTGCCATTGAATAATCAAAGCGCTAAAAAACAGTGGTCTTTTAGTTCACATCAATCGGAGTATGACCCTTTACTGGTCTCACTGGTTCAAACAGTTGCCCAAAAGACCATTCAAGGCTTCTTCATTAATTTGTGAAGCTATCAATCCGCCCTTATCCACCTGTTTCGGTCGGAAATTACTCTTCAAGGGTGACTTCATTAGCCAAAGACGTCCGTAGTGGTTGGACTTTTTACAACCTTCTGTGGTCTACGGACGGAAGCGCCCTATCGGTAATGGTTAGGTTGCGCCACTTGGTTGCCTCTAATAAATTGGTCGGATTCCAGAAGGTACGTCTCCGAGGCTAAAAGCAAACATCTCTCGAAGCAGATTCGCCGGATGGTAAACCTACAATATGTCCTTGACATTTGCATCCCTCTTCACACGAGTGGTACACGGTGTCGCCGATGAGTTCCTTTCGAACCTATCGCTACGTTTACATAGTCGGCCGGTGTGGCGGCCTTTCGAGGCTGGACGCATCGATGATCGACAGGCGACGCCTTCAGAGCGCTAGTACGTAGAGCGACATCCCCGACGGGAGATCGCAATTATCATTCCGCGCCAATTAGCCTCTGGCAGACATCACTTCTCCGGGCGTCTGCAATCGACCCGGGCGCTCGGAACCGGAGTCGCGGAATGCTTCGTCGACTTAAAGGTCGTCCGAACTGGTTGGCTGGGCTGAGGACGGGTTTAAGATGTTTTACTTATTTTACTCAACTCGTCCCATACTAGTCCCCGGACTTTGCCGATCCTCAGTGGGGAGTAAATGACGACATAAAAATAATACGACGCCCATAGGGGGCACCGTTGGCTGACATCGTACTTGTTCCGTTGCAATTCCGGATTTCCACAGCAATACCCTCACGGTTAGGATCAAGTTTTCCTCAGCGGCCTCTAATTGGAGCTCGCGTTCATTTACTGTTTCCCTGTTCCGGCACCTGGGGTCTCGTTTTTCACGAACAGGAAGGAAATGCATACGCTTATCAAGTTCAAGGACGTACGATATTACCGGTTACTTGCCGCGTGTCCGATAACTAGAACCAGTTTACGACACCGATTATAGAGCAGCCGTACTTGAACCGTTAAAAAGAAGGTCAATAATGGCGCGTGAGTATCATTAGCACCGCTTGACATCCGATTATGAGCGTTTTCAAAAACATTACCGCTGAGAATGGAAAACTTCCAAAAGGTGTTGTTATTTTTCACTTATTTTGCGATTATACATGCCAACACAGTATTATCAGATGTTAAAATCAGGGTCAATCAAGGACCACTCTCTTAATTGAAAAGGCATCGACGAAAAATCACATACCAGACGAGAAGTAAATTATATTGATTTCATATTATTATGACCCCAGTACAAGAGAGGTGAGGATACTCGCACGCAAATAGAAAAAGTCTAGCCTAAATGAGTACGCCAAACAGGAAGGAGGGATCTCTTACTCTTGTTGAGAAACCTTTTTTAGTAGAGGCAGGACAAGTAAGATCATTAATAAATTGTTAATTTAACCTCAAACCAGGCCCGTCGTATTTTCGATCATTATATAATTCATTATCCTTCTTATGACAAATGTTCGTGGATTTTGGCAAAATTTCTCACTCCAACAAATGCCTTGCTTCGTTCTCGAATTGTACAAACCTAAGTGATAAGCGAGAGTGTGGATCGAGGGAATGAAGAAGGGGGTCTTCTCTTTCCATTTTAGTGACTTTTCGGCTTCATTGATCTGTTCAATGAATGTTTAATGAATCATGAATATTTGGGATGCATGAATCTCTCATTCAATGATTCGTAAATCTCAAAATCAAAGTAGAGAGTCATTCAGATTAATAACTAATTAATTAGATTATCCAATGGTAATCAACCCACAAACTTTAAATTAGTTCAAACTATTTTCTTATAGTAATTTAGATATTAATTTTTCACATTCGATTGCACCCTTGTAAGTGTAATAAAATATCAACGGATTATTTTAGTTCCTGTAATGTTCTACCGTTTAAATTTCTCAGATGATTTCCTTTCTCCGAATTGTGTTGTTGACTAACTCTACCATTTTCCTTTGTTCAAATCCTCTCCCTCCCGCATGCCATATCCAAAATCCAACAACCTTGTTTATGTAATTGTTATGATTTCAACCTGTTTTTGTATTTATATGTTTAGAATAATGGTAATTCACACATTTAACACACTACTCCAACCCACATTACCACACTACCTCACGCCATCCTTTACCCAGTACGATTGATTGGTTGAAGCTAACTCATATGTACAGCAAGGACGTTGGGAATATATATTGGGATTTTTGTATATACATTCGGTTGGTCACGTTCCACTGCTCGCGCTCTCGGAACCACTGGCACGGGTTTTTTGACATTTTCAAACTTACACCAGAGACATACAACAGACCCTATGCGTGCAGCACCACCACCCACACGGACTCGACTCGTACACCGATCTAGAACAACACCGTCACTACACGCCATCCGCCGCACACTCGCTCCGTTGGTGGTCATCTTTAGCCTAATTATGTGTTTTCTTTTCTCTTTTCTCTTTCTTTCTCTCTCTCTCTCTTCCTTTTCTTCCTTTTTCCTGTGCCTTCTTGGGCACGCGATGTCTAATATGGTCGCGAACGTGTGCATGATCACATTCCGTGCTGATGATTGCTGGTGATTCTGGCGGACCTAGTGCCCGATTCGGGTGAGTTTGACGAGAACGCCCTAGACGAAGACTTCGAGGACTATCCGGAGTTGAGTGTGTTGAGTGAGATCACCAACGAGATCCGGCTGCGACAGGAGGCAGCAAAGGGGCATGCCGACGGTGGCAGAGTGAAGCGACAAGCCGTCAACAGTCGCACGTCCCGCCGAGGGCGCGTCACGTTCCGCGAAACACCGACCATCACTAATCGGGTCGATGCTCGATATTACACGTCGGACGACTATGTCGACTACCCGACGACACCACGACTGAACAAGAATCTCCGGGACAACTACTCCGAGTATCGGTTGCTCTCAAAGAGCCGTGCCTCGGTGAATGAGCCGGTCAAACCGAGCCGGCCACGTCCCACCTCGACGCAGACCACTCTGGCGCGGAACGCAGCTCGATCTCGCAATCGCAACACACTGAAGTCGCTCGCCTACAAACCGAACGTGTACAATGCCAACAGCCGCCGGACGACGTTCACACTGTCCGCCTACAATAAGGGACCGACTCGACCGGGAACTACACGCCGTACCGGAAATTCCCGGGGCAGCTATAAAGACGAGGAAGAGCAGCAGCAGGCACCGCAGGGCCGCAAGTGGAACCGCTTCGGACAGGCGGGCGCGACGGCACAGGACTGGCGTCGGAAGACGGTGAGCATGGGCAGTTCGAACATTCAACCAAGTACGGCCGCCCTCACGGTGACATTCTTCCTGCCCACGGACACGACCGTGTCGGTGGTGGCGAACTCCAAGACCGAGATCAGCCTTATCAAAACGACCACGACGAGTATCGAGGAGATCTGCACCTCCTGCTTCTCCCTAACCCAGGGTCCCAATGGACTTCCAGTGCATGTGCTCAATAAGGAGATCACGTCCTTCAATAACGACGGCCTATTCGAGATCACCAAGTTCATCTTGAGCTCCACACCGACCACGACCGTCTCGGTGTCACAGAACACGTTCCGTGGTCGCTCCACCGCCTATTCGGCTACCATCTCCACCACCATCTACGAGGCTACGCCTTTCGTGCAGACGCGTGGCAAACCGGCCGCCGATCCGAACTCCGTGCTATCTAATGCTCCACTGGCGAATATCCTCCTGTCGCAGCTGCTCCTCGGAAATCTGGGCGTCGGTCCGGAACCGAACTATATCCCACGCCCGACAGAGCTCCTTCCGGACCCGAACCGCTACCAGCTCGTGGTGACGACTGCCACCGACTACCGGACGCACGTTAAAGAAGTCGTCCAGACGCTCACTCAAACCAAGTCGATCGTGCTGCCTATCACCTTCCAGGGGCGCGAGATACTTACGACCGTATACGAAAGTGATGTCACCAGCACCGTCATCACATCCTTCATCACCGAAACGTTGACCATTCCGACCACCTCCACCATTCGTGTCCAGCCCACGGCAAACCCTGCGGATGATCTGTCCAACAAGCTGAGCCTCCTGTTGCCACTGCTCGAGGAACGCGAACGCCAGAACCGACTACTGTCCGCCATCGAGCCCTCCCTACCGCTCGTCTCCACGACGCCCCCAACCATAGCTCCAACGCCAACCGCCACCAGTGCCGTGTCGAAGGTGTACGTCTCTGGGCAGCATCCCGGCGAGTTCAGTGTATCGTTCACCACCATCTTCAGCACGTAGTGGTGCGAGTCCACTCCCCGCACACCAGTACTTAGCATCATTCAAACCCTTAGGGTAACCTCTTCCTGGCCCAGCAAACGAAGAGTTCCCGGTGTTACTACTCCCCGCACTTTTCGTTTACTATTCCAGATTAAAGTAGACTAACTTTGGACCGCGAACCAAACTATCACCCGCCCCGACGCACCGACGACCACTGAAGGTAGTTCCCATCAACACCACCACGCCATCGTTGACTTTGTTTTCCACTATTCCAAGGGAGATTGTTTATTGAGAGTCCCACCCTACGAGCTAGTTTTAGTTTTGTAAATCGACACGAACCATACTCGGTACCCAAGATGACTTTCAAAAACAGGCCGAGATCGAATGTTGAGTAGATGGTAAACACACATGCACACACAAGTATTACCTGGTGTGCCGTTTTTTTGTAATAAATAAAACAAGTGAAATCTGTGAAGATGGAATGGAAGTTGGTTTCCTTTGTAGGTCTTTAGTAGTAGCGCTGTGTTGACCGCCAGGTGTCTCTGCGGCCTGTTCGTTGGCGTTCCGGTGGTTTGGAAAACTCGTCGAAGGTGAGTATTGGACACAGTGGAGATCTGCGGAGGTAGCGCTGATGAGCGGAACCTAGTAAGAAGGTAATTCCTCACTCTAAACCACTTCTCTTCGTTTAATCGATCGTGCTAACCAGTTTTGCTTCGGGTGTTTTGTTTGCGCTTGTAGATTTAGTTGGGATTAGCTTTGAGGCTATGTTGTTGGAGAGTGTGTATATTAGAGTTCCTGGTGGCGTTACTACTATTCTGAAGAACATTCTTTTAATCTTTTGAATTCCATTCATTTTTTGCCAGGTAATATGTTATAATCATTCCATTTTAATCAATTCTCTGTAAACTCTTTGTTTTACATAACCGTTCTTTTGAGAAAAATATTGGTGTTTAAATTTAGGACAAGAATATGTTGCTCACGTGTACGAATTTTACGATTATGATTTGTTTTGTTTTTATTGAAATGAATAAATGATAAAGTATTTTCCGTTACAAGTATTTGGCCTTGCTCTTGAACAAACCATTCAAAAAGTACGCCGGATGAACGAGGGTGAATTTAAAGCTAATCGTCAGATATATTGGAACACCAAAGCGTAAATGGCAATAGTTAGAGCATGATAAGAATTTGATAAATCAAAACTAAATGCACATCTATGCTTCATGGACTCATTTTACTTCACCTATTAAACCTCCACCTTCTTTTTCATCCCTTTGTTCCTGAATACTTTTTACTTCGTGAAAATCCCTGATTTAAAATCTTAACATCTTCTGTATTTTAAATTAAATTTTCAAGTGAAATTATGCATTATGTACAATTTAGAATACCACGGTCGTAAACTTCAAACCAGGATAATGTCCTACTCGTGTTGTCGAGAGGAAACCGATGAACAGGATGCTCTTTAGTTCTTTCCCAAATGCCGCAGAGTAATTTATTGCAAAGATCCTTTTAAAGATCAAACGCTCTCCCGGATGACATTTGGTTGCGAAGCAGATAGAATGATACCAAACATTTTACATTCGTTGCTAACAGCCAATTTAGGGTATGTAAAAAAAACTACGAAGATGCTCCGGAATTCATTGTGCTCCAACAAATCCTCCCGGTGCTGTTTGAACTTTCACACTTCAAACTGTGGTGAAAAAATAAACTGAAATGAATAATTCCTGTTAAATTCTGACCGTCACCGCGGTCGCTTCTACTTGTCTTCCCGACTGTGCTGAGACTAATATGTAAATTTTGCGTATCTTCGCACCAAATCACGCGAAGTCGATTCGAAGCGGAAACCCGAACCGCACCTACCGCCTCTACCGGTTTCGAAATGCCACCAGAACACATTGACCTCCGCGCCCGGCGCTGATCGTCGATGCGTCGCGAATCAGATCGACCGGAATGGTTCCAGCCGCAGGCGCTCTAGAATTACCGGCGAGCGGCAGACCAGGCGCGCGAGCCCACTTCTCAATTACCATCGCAAGGCTGAACGCTATTTTTATCTCCACACGCCATGGCGGTTGAGGTTCTAGAATATACAAGAATTAAAGAAGGGGGAGAACCCCAGCACAAAACAACACAACAACCGGACGTCGTCACCTTTCATCAGTTGCAACTTTAGACTAGAATGGGAAAAAGACAAAAAAAAAAACAAACAGAAAACGGATCGCCACGTTCCGAAACCGGAATGTCGAACTCATTTACAGCTCCTCTCGAGCCCAAACAATTCTGCAAACCAACAATATCGTTACCTCGTAGCACTAGATGCCTCCTAAATTCCATTTCGAAGGAATTTCAATTAGTGCATGTCAAGCTGGATGGTCTATAGAAAACATAACAGAGTAGAACATATAGCAAAGCTATCGTAAAACCGTACAGAATGCTGATCCGATGATTGCTTTATGAATAATCCATATCCTCTAATTGTTATGATCTGGTTCGCGCCGTACAGAGTGGACAAGTGAATTGTGTATGCATATTGCTCTATTAAACAAGCCCAAGAATGCTCCGGTGGTTATGTAACGTGCCAAGAAGGTGCCAATTAATTAGGATTAATTATTGTTTACGCTCGAAGCGCGTGCCAAAGACTTCGATCACTCAGATTTTGTATTTTTGGTTGTGTAACACGCAATAGAAGTCATTCCTATTTGGATCCAGACGAAATAGGTTGAGCAATTTTTAAGTTAACTTGAAAAGTATATTTTCACATGTGGATCCACATCAAAATCGAAATTAATTAACCTGGATTGGGTAGTATAAACAAGTGAGTGCAATGGGCAAATGATATTCATTTGACATCAAGAAGCGCGAAACAAAGCGAAGTATAAAAGTCGGTGTGCTTGAAGGCGTACTAAAATCAACGCATAAAGAAAAAAAAAATAAGTAAATCCATTCGTTGTTGAATTCCAGACGGAGTAAAATAGCACAAGCTTTAATTGAATTTTGTCTTTCTCTTCTAGATACTTATTCTTTCGAATAAATGGTACAGGGAGACTGTCACCGAGCAAAATCATTCCACCGAACGTAGAAAGTAAAACCCGAATGCTACCATTTTACTCTCTTTCGAGTCCGACTGAATGAAACCTCAACCCATTCACCTGCTGTAAGGCCGGCTGTCTGACCGGTGTTGTTGAACAAAAATTTTAATCAGGACCAATCAAACCGACTACCCAACTAACCTCCGCATGTCGTGGTCTCAAAACAAGTCCCAAGGCTGTCCCCAATCGGCCAGAAATTTGGCGAAAGAAAACTAAAGCCACGAGGGGAGAAAACCTCAAAATGACCCCTCGCATCGTACATAACGCGCGGCTTTTGCTTTCCGTACGTACGTAGCAGCGTTTGCAGTCCATTATCGGACAACCGGTGCGGTATTTTATATGCAATAACATTTAGCTGTTCGAGGACAACTGGCAGTCGCACGGAAGGAGTAAGAGTGACTTATGGGCCAATCACGGCTTGGCGCTCGGTAAACATTCTTTCCATACCAAAAACAGCGGAACGCCATGACGATTGGGTGACTGAATTGACGCCCAAAATTCGCACCAACGTATTGTTTGTACTAGAGAGAAAAAGCGATCGAACAAATTATCAACTCGTACTGAGAGAAAAATATCTTATGAATTTGTCAAACATACCCTACATGGAGATTGCGTAACAATTCCATATTTTTCGCTATTTGAGGATGCACTTAGCAAATTCCATAACAATGTTTTATTTGGCAACACGTGCATCTTTGGTTAGTCTGTAAAGTTTTCTTTTTTCTGTTCTTTCCTTTCTTTAACGCTAGACAACGAAAGCAGTCAAGTTTTGAAATTGCGGCATGTCCATATGCTTTTCAGGGATCAATATAGGGATACAATCGGGTCTCAACATTTAAAAACATGTTTTCAATCTTTTTTTTTATAGAATAAATATTAACCCAGAAAAAAAGTTCTCTTTAAAGCACCAATAATAAAACAATATTTGAAAAAACCACTAGTCCAAAACTAGTTCAATATATTTAAGATGAATAATTGCGCCTTGAATAGTCGTCAAAGATCAAAAGATATACAAATTAACATAGTACCGCATCCCACATCACGCATTGAGACGCTTGCGTACGAAATTATGGAGCAAACCATTAAACGGAAACAAACTATGGACGATTGTGGAATTCGCCACTTTGAACTCAATTATTGGCGTAATTTTTAATCATTAAAATATAAAATAAGCTTATTTTTGAATAGCGTTTAAAGTATTTGTTTTCTATGGCACAGGCTAATAGTTTTACTTTTCGATACATGGAAATTAACTAAAGAAACTAACAATGCAAAGATCAGCAGCAGTTCATAGTCAGAAAAATGTCTTTCAAAACTGATAATATTGCAGCGTTTCCAACAACAGCGGTCAGATGGAAATCATTCGATCAAAGAAAACGTTGATTTTCAGATGGGATTGGCGAGCAATATGCGAACTTGACTGGAACTCCTTTGCTGGACGTTAGGCTCGTAATATTTCTGTATGTTTGTGCAGCCCCAGATCGACCGGATTGGAGACGCCAGGTCTGGCCACGATATGTTAACATGCGCCACATTTCCAGGAACGATGCGCACGATCACTCCAACGTTACGTACAACCCGAAAGCGCCACCTCCCCAAATCGACGGCTGTGATGATGTAAAGTCACCTGGTGAGCTTTTTTTTATCCGTTTCTTCGAGGTCCAGATTTCTCTCCCTCCCTTACTTCCCACCCATAAAAGGGATCGCGCGGTTACGCACGAACCAAAACCAGAGTGAAATGTCGCTACGAAAGGCACATCCCAAACAACGTCAACCGGCCTCAGGCTGCTCACAGGAGATGTTTACAGTTTGCACGACAACGTTATTCAATTTTGACGCCCGACGTGTCCTTCGCGCGGGGCCAACTTGTTGGGGAGCATAGAATCCGCTCGCGCTTTCTGACGCGATGGTGAAACCGAAACTGCATTCCTAGTGCCCGGTGGATCTCGCC
This sequence comes from Anopheles ziemanni, assembly GCF_943734765.1. Taxonomy (NCBI): domain Eukaryota; kingdom Metazoa; phylum Arthropoda; class Insecta; order Diptera; family Culicidae; genus Anopheles; species Anopheles ziemanni. The sequence goes on from NC_080705.1 coordinate 52,799,079, forward strand.
CTCTGCTCACCCATCCTCATGCCCAGCCTCGAACGGTAGCGACCGCAGACACCTTGCCCACTCCAAGGCCATTCGGTTCTAAGACCCCCTGGTTTTGTTTGTGTTGTTGCAAATCCTTCGACGGCAAAACCGATTAGCATAACGGCGCGCGCGCGCGGGGAGATCCTCGGCGGATTGGCTAGTTAAAGCTTGTTTCGCGTTCGTGGTTCGATTTTCCGTCGCACCATTTGCCGTCACCCGTCCGCCGCTTTGGGGGCGCGCAAACAAAACGAAAGACTTCAACCGCGCTCGATCGAAGCGACGAACCTCGAGGAAGGTGACCGAAGACGCTCGCCTTTGCTGTGGATCGTTTTCAACGCGGTAAAGACCCAGTTGTCGGGTATTTTTTCTCTCCCCAATGCCCCCTTCTCAATCACTTCTTCAACCCCTTCCTTTCGCCCGGGGGTGGCTTTGTTGTCGGTCGCGGCGTTTGGTGGGGGAAAGGCTCGCACATGCACCGACCGGTCGCGCGCGTCTTTGGCCGAGCGCGTGCGTGTTTAGTTGCGGTTTGGCAGTCGTCACGTCACGAAGCTCGCGAGTGCAGAGTGTTTCTTTTTCTTTTCCATCCGATTTTCCCCGTGTGTGATCGTGCAGTGTATTTTTCCTAATAGTCGTCCGCCTCCCAGTGGGTTTATATTCGCATGCGTGCGTGGGATCCGAGCATCCCTGTCCTGAAGTGCATTGTTCCTTTTGAGCTTTCGTCCCTCGGACGATCGGTGTTCTGGATTCGGAAGGGGCAATTTGCGATTGAAATCAAACCTAAGGCACGATGGTGCAACAGAAGCTGCTTCCCGGCGCTCAGTGGAACCGAATGGGGTTCATCCTGGCCGTGCTGCTCGTGATATTCAGTGAAAGTGTTGTTCGATGCGCGACCCCAAAGGCTCTCGCAGGCAACTCCCACGGTACTAGTAATGACTGTTCTAGTGTAAAAATGCTTGCTCCTTGTTGTATTGTATCTTAAACCTTTTTTAAATGCAGTTTTAGTTTACTGTTTGTAATTATTTATCTTCTTTGCACGGTGTTTGTGATTTTCATATAAAATCGTTTTCAGTTTAGTGGTTCTCGTTCCTTTTCAATGGAAATATTCTCACATTGAAACATCAAATACTTCGTACCACCAATGAAATGCAAACGATTGGAAATTAGAACAAAATAAATATTACTGACAATGATGTTTCATAAAATTCCAAAAATAGGTACAACAATTTCTGTATGCAGACGAAATGCCTCCCAAAATTATTTAATGCTAAACTCGTAGGCAAAACTGGACCTTTCTCCTGGTGCGTACCACATAACAGATGAACTTACGGCCAGGATAAGAGGGATGAACGCGGGACGAAAGGGAATCGCTCGATTAGCATAATTGCGCCCGAAGAAAGTAACCCTTTCGGTTCGACTGACTTTTGGACCCGGTTTGCTTTGGGGATGGCAAGAGGGGTGAAGCCTTTCCCGGCCCCTCGTTTCCAGTGCCAAGCCGAAACAAGCTCCAGGATTACGGTGCAGATTACGTTACCGAGCGGCCGGAGACGGTTGATCCATCCATCAATGGACGAGATCGATTCAATGTTATGCTACTTCGCTTACATGTCCTTTCGCAATAATGACCTTAATTATATACGCACACACATGCGTGCCAGCACGAGGCGATAGAGAGAGATCCAGTCAACAAATACGTACACACTAGAAACCCGATCGCGCAATGACTTCCATGGTGCAGCGATTTTTTCTCACCTTAGCCTCACGTAAAACGCATTCGGGTTTGGGGTTTCGTTTCTGTTTTCAGTGTCTCCCTCGCACCAGCTGCGATCGATACGGCGTGCGTGCCTTTAACGGCTTCACGGCGCGTGAAGTAAACCGTGCGACGCGTATGTCGTAAGCTTCCGGTTTGATTGGCGCCGGTGCGTTGAGATGGAGATTTTCACCATCGGAAAACGCGGGCCCTTTCGTAGGCCAACAAAGGCGCTTCGGAGGGAGGGTGCTTGGATGAATTTGCCTGCTATAAAGTATACGAATTTGCTGGCAAATCATTTAGCTAATTCATTCATGGCAATGATAGTTCGTCTGTGTTTCGGATTTCTCCAACGTCCCGCTAATAATTATTTGGTATGAATTCTATCTTCAACTTAAACAATATTCATGCATAACCTGTATTTAGTATTAATGAGTAAGGCACTGTATTGCTATCATCCCGAATTATTGCTTTTTCTTAAATTACATTTTCATATACTATCCATAATTTGGTTTTACCAACTTATGTAAGAATACACAATCTTATTATATGTCTTATTATAGTCTAGCTTTCATAACAAATTCGGTTTCAAAAAGTTTGTCAAAAAGTTTTAAATTTAAGATTGCAACAATTTTTATTTACTTGATTTAGTTTTGCTACTAAACACTGTTTTAGAACATTTCATAACATTTAATAAACCAACGTTTTAAGAAAGCAAAGAGCAAAGCAGTTAATGAGGGACGTAGCAGGAAACGTGTTAAAAACGTAAGATTAACACGAGATTGTTGCATTCTTCTATATGCAATCAAAATTCGAGATTTGTTGTTCGTGAGACGAAACCGAATAATTATGCCAAATATATTTAATCTCTTTCCACAAGCACTCCTAAAAATTAAGAAAATAAGTTGTCACTTCTATTGAACTGAATAGACAACAGTAAAATGGAAAAAATGGTACGATGAGATTGATTTAAAACGTACTTGTAGATGTTTTGGTGTATAACAACTATCAAGTTAAAGGATGTAAAGACTGTGAAAGCTATTCATCATCTCAGGATGAATAATGTTCCTCATTAATTCGACCTGGATCGTATGGGAAGAGTTTTACGATTGACATTTGCTGTTGGATGGAATAAAACTAGAAGAAACAGGCAAACGTCATCTACCCAATCAAGTTAACGAAACTCATCAATAGCAGCGTGATTGCAAATAAATTGGTTTAACCTTTCACTTCCCTAAATCTAAATACCATGCAGCTTAAGCCAGCCTAGAAAGGCGATGATTCGATTCGAAATTGTGACCATACTTCACGTACGTTTCCAATCGGGGGTTCGGTCCTATTTCGGGGGTAATGATGTTTACTCAAATCAATCACACCCAAGGCACGAATCTATCACAGCCTCTCGTGTCATGGTTCCATCAAGCAGCAGGTCCATTTTTGGCAGTTCACTCTAGCGCAGAATGAATGCGTCCTTCCCTCGGCTCTGAGCCAAGCTCAGTCGCGTGGCTTTAAATGAACCAGAAATGTTTCGAATAAATCACACGCTGCGCGTTACACTTCATATTGTGCACATTGTGACACTTCAGCACTCGCATGCCGGCGTTGCAGCTCATAAGGGGTAGCGTTAACGATGGATTGTATTCAAATCGAACCAGCTGCAGCGAACTCGGTACGCGTGTGCGTGCGGAATCTCGTGCTCAGCCATCACTTAACACGCACCACCGCCATTGCCCCATTGCACGCACGCACGGTGGAGGCTGCACGAGGAAACCGGACCGCATTCTTACCAAGCAAGACACGTGTTTCAATTGAGGCATTCGAAGGTGATCATAATGATGTTTCCAATGGATGCCAAACGAGCACAACGCTGGCGGAAGACATGTGACCAATCGGGTACACAATTGTTTCGAAACGATCAAGCCTGCCAGCCCAAGATCATGAAGTCCCAGCCGATCCATTGACAAATGGACGACGATTGTTTCGTTTGATTTCTTCCTCCGGCCCCCGCTGGTACTTTTGCTTTGGTTTGGTTTTTCTTTTCGCTTCTCGCTTCTCGGGCCTCGAATGCACGAATTACGAAAAACTTCACGCCGAGTCGATCCGCAGGCCGCCAAAGGTTGGGTCAGGGTTTAAAGTTAATTTTTCCCTAGGAACTAACCTTCTCCTCTTTCGGTGCGTCCATGTGAATTAAATGACATTTCGATCCGTGTTTTTGTTGTTTTTCATCAGCTTGAGTCTTCAAAAAGTCATCATGCGTCGGACGGTTCATCAGATCTCTAGCAGTGCTTTCGTTTTATAGTGACCGATACGTTTCTCTCGCTTGCAACGCTTGCACATTCTTGACCGAGTCGAGTCGACCTCAAGCCCCTTTAGCTCAAGATCGAACAGAGACAAACGCTAAGAGGGTTGTTTGATAAACATCTTTCGCGGTCCTCCTTTGGTGCAATCGGGGACCGCCGACAATTTTCCAGCTGGCCCGATGAAAAGACCCATGAAATCAAAACCGATGCTTCACGGTCGTCATTGCTTCTGCCCGCGGGCAAGGCAACCGAGATGGGACGGATTACCACGGCTGTTTCTGGAGAGGGGAACACAATGTGGGAAATGTAGTCGGAAAGCCATCTGAAAGCTACCGCGGTGACGATGATAGATCTTCTTTACTACGGTCATTAGATGTTCGGCCTCCGGTTTTCGACGTAGATTGTAGTTTGCCACTACAAGCACTAAAGCTTTGGCACTAAAGATCGCAAGCTGGTATGTTTTTTTTTGTGAGCTATCATTTACTGTTTTTAGTATCAAGCTTTGTACCGCAGTCAGAGAAAAATTAAACTTCACACAGACTGCCACAACAAGACTGCCAAACAACAAAAAAAGTAAATTGGATTGGAAAACCAGGTGTAGTTTTCAAAATTTTCCCGTATTTCCGTTGCAGCATACACATCATTTTCAAATGAACTTCAAAATATTTTATTCTAAGTAGTACCTGTTTGAGTCAAAACAAACATCTAATTTCTCTCAGTCAATTTTTGCATTCCTTTATAGTAATGTCAATATAAGTTCTATTTAAAATAATTTTCTGGCTCATTATAAACTTAAGTTAGACAAGCAGCATTTAATTAGAACCTTAGTTAAGATGTGTACACTAAAGCACCACCTAATGACATCTCTTAATCCGATAATTTTGAACACACCCTAAAACGAGTCTTTACCAACATTTCAAACTTTTTTCTTTGTTTGTGTCAAGGCGATCCCTGAGAAGTAAAAGCACCGGGTGAAGCCTTCTCAACCCAACGTGTCGCATCCTCGATTTTGTTGACTCGGGATGCGCACTTGTCGGTGTTTACATACGTTTCGCAGAAGCGTTTTACTCTCCGCAATTGCCGACGCCGAACCCAAGGCCGGTTTGAGCATTGCAGCGGTAGGTGATGAGTGGCACTTTCGGGGTACGGAATGAATGTCAAGGCGTTACCACATAATTAATCTTGCATTAAAAGCCACCGAAAATCGGCGGAGGATGCAGCGCGTCGCCAGAAGCCATCATGCTGTCGCGGAGGCCATCGTGGGGGGGAGAAGAAGGTACGATTAAAATTGACAAAATATACCTGAACATTAAATGAGCGACACTCGCACCACGATTACCATCACATGCTGCGCAGGGTTCCGTCCTCGCGAGAAGATGTCAAAATTGAATTATCTCCATACCGCGACGCGTTGCGCAAGCGCTTTCGTCGGTGGCTGGCGTTACGAGGTGTCCATTCCGGCGATCCGACGCCTTGGTACGAACCCTGCTTACATAAGGGCGGTTGGTTGCTTTTATGGACGGAAAACACGAACCCAAAGAGGGTGCAGCATGCTCGGCTCTATCTGGACGCAACGCAGAAAAGAAACAAAAATATTGAGCTCATCCTCGGGATATTAAGTCAATTTATCTTGCGATACTTGCAAATCCTGGGTTGAACATATAAATTGCCAGGATTTGAATTTGAGCCTCAACCAGTAGAATAAATATGGCCTTAAGGGATGCAGAATATATTATAATCAAATTTTTAAATAGTTTTTACAAGTTTTACCTTATACTGTAATTACATTTGTTGGATACATTCCTATTCAGAACAAAATAACAACGGAAAATTAGAGGAAGTTCCATTAATAGACCGTATTTTAATATAACCTCTATTTAAAAAAACATTACTTAATATTTAATAACGTTTCTACCAGATTTTAATTTAGACGTGAATTATTTGACATCTGAAGCGTTATGAAATAGTATTCATAATTATTATTAAAAGGTATAAGACGTAAAATTTTGAAACCTTAATAAATCTCCGTCGCAAGGTTATAAATCAAAACTTGTCATGATCGCCGCTGATTGGCTTGAAACGAGCAAGTAACAACAGTGAACAGCTTTGTTTCTTCGGTTTTATTGCTCCGAAGGCAAATGAACGCTGGTTCATGCTGATTTGTCCAGCTTCCTTTCCCGCATGGTTGCTTCAAGAAATCATTTCATTAAAGCATGTCGATATTCTCCAACCATCACAGGAACTTCTTCCTTCACGTCAGTTCGCAGGAATGCTAGTGACCTTAACCTTAATGCACCTGCGTGTTCAATGCAGAAGTCTCTTTAATCTGTCTTCTATCTCCCGCTCTTTGCATGCTTCATGTCTCTGATTGACCACTGGTTAGTTCTGACATCCAAGTGGCACAAAGTGTCATGATCATCGATCACATTCACTTGATCTTTCAGAGGATCCACAGATGACAGGCTCTTGGTCGTAAATTCCGTGGCAGTATCCTCCATCTTGATGGCACTTTTTAAATAATTCGCTAGTTGGGATTCTGGTTTTTGGAGCGCACGCGCGCTTGCAACACATTCCAGCGCACGAATTTAGCCTCGTATCTCTCGAGATATAATGCCAAATTATAGGAATTCTATTCAAATTTTGTGCTCAGATTAGCTACTTTTTGTTTTTTTTTTACCTTTTCTTTTTCATGGTCTTAAATTACTGCTTCGTTCGAGGTTTCTTTGCCATGGCATTCGTTAGCTTCAGATCGACATTTCGTAGCCTTTTCTATCGCCTGGATGGAGAACCAACAATAAACTTAACGTCCTAATTAGAGGGACTTAGAGCCGCATGTGTGGAATAGTTCAAAAGGAAATGTAAAAAAGAAATACATTAAATTAACGTTGTCTAAACGATACATATTTTGAATATATATTTGTATTCTTTTCTCAAAAAATAAAAAAAAACCATAGACCATTAAAAACGTAAAACGGAAGAGAAATTAAATAAAGAACCAAATTATTTACCTGAGATTTGAAGACACTATGGCCTAGCACGGATACGTTTGTATGAAATTAAAGGAATCAATAATGTTTGTATACAGTATACTATTTGTTTTTGGAGCTTTTTGTATTCATGGACAGACTCCTCATCGCATAAGGTTTTATTCGTGTTCCTTCAACAAAGATAGATAGTACATACGGATAGTACGAATCAATTAGACAAAAACAGAAATCGTTTGCTTGTGTTGACTTCGAGTATGGTTTTCAATTTCCTAACAAATATTCTAATTACCCATTTTTTTTTTAAATTATAGATTGCCCGAACTGCGTCGAAGAGTCCTCTGCACCGACACGGTGGACGATGCCGTTGCTAAAACTTGGAGAAAAGCGTTACTACCTTAGCATTTTTTTCAAGGTATGCCATTTGTGTTGTCTGAATCAATTAATATGATTAATTCTTTTTGGAAATACGTTACATCGCAGGCAAATTGGTTCAAGGCTCTACAGTACTGCCGGTTCCATGGAATGCAGCTAGCCAGCATACAGACACAAGAGGAAAACGATCGACTGGAAAAATACGTGAAGGATTACGGTAAAAAAACATTTGCGCCTAAGGCGAGTAATGGTCCCTTCTAACGATTCCATTTCGCTTTAGGGTTGGCAACGGAACACTTCTGGACGTCCGGTACTGATTTAGCCGAGGAGGGAAGCTTCTTTTGGGTCTCGAACGGGCGGCCACTTTCATTCACCAACTGGAACGCCGGTGAGCCGAACAACTTCCGCTACGAAAATGGCGAAGAGGAGCACTGCCTGGAGCTGTGGAATCGGGACGGCAAGGGCTTGAAGTGGAACGACACACCGTGTAGTTTCGAGACGTATTTCATCTGCGAGGTGTAGATGAGTATGAACAGCAGTCGTTGAAGGAAGCAGCGTTTCTTCCGAATGCCAAACTCAATCCTGCAGATCTTTTGCCGTTATCCGCCGGACAGTTCCGTACCAGCGGACATCGGCGTTCTACCGACCACGTGTTCATCAAATCCGTGTCATCAGAATGAGAGTGAAGCACCCTCATCCGCTCATCCCATCTGTTCCCACTGTTTCACTCCCTGCTTCCCACTTTCTCGATGCAACTTCTTTCCCTTCTATCGTGTAGTATTTATAATATGTAGTTCAAACATACAACATGCGGATTCAATCGTCTGGATCCGTCCGAGGGCGTGGAAAACAAGCAAACAGACAAATACTGAAGCACAACTACACCTAGCGAGCTAAGATCACTCGTACGTACGATAAGTTTTGTGTTGTTAGTAGACTATTTCTTGACGCTATTTACATTCACAGCTAGTTTGTTATTTTTCATCCGCGGAATCTTTCCCTCATGCCACGGTTAGGTTTATCTCCCTTATCGCTGTGTCGTGTTCTACTATCGTGTTCAATGGAGTATGTGTAAATAAGGTTGCGCATTGCTGGCCAGAAATGTGTAGATTAATTATATACGAATAAATTGTCATACTCATAAAAAAATCAATCCACCGGGTAATATTGATGGGTACATACAAAGCTATAACGTGAAAGAAATCTATTGTCATTGTTCTTAAAGAAATCGTTTAATTTCAAATATAAGCAATAGCGGAAACGTTGCATAAAATGTTACATGCTCCAAGTTTTATTTTATTCCGTAACAGTTACTGTTCATCTCCACATAGCGAACTCATAGGAAACTCTGGTGAAACTCCTGTCAAAGTTGTATGGAGTTTCGAGTTTCCCGAGTGCGCTAAGTGGACACGCATTTGTTTCGGTCTTCTTCGCTTCTTCTTAATCCGTCAGTTATTAAACGTCAGAACGAGGGGCTTTGCTAGTGCTGTCAAGAGTTTCCTACCAGTTTCCTACGAGTTTCCCAGCTGTTGCGGGAACTGAGTTCGACAGTTCGTCGGAGGACAGTTCGCTATGTGGAGATGAACAGTAACTGAACTCTTAAACAACATAAACTGTATTTCTACTATGTTATTAATTAATTATCTAAAAAAGAAGTATTTAAAAGAAAAAAAAACAATAAAAATAACTAAATACAATACAAAAACCTGAAATTTTTTTATTAAATACGATTAAAAAAACTGAATATTTTTTTAGGATTTGGGTTTTAGTTAACGCAATAAAGATTTTGATAGTAGCTTTGTGCTTAGGTACAAATTGCAAATAGAAAAATGAAATATAATTTTAATTTTTGCTTCGTGCGTGATTTCAAAAGTTTTCTTCCTATCTTTCACTGAAACGGAAGAATATTTTAATATTACTGGCAAAAAAGCACACTCTGGAATCGTTATCTACGAATGAAGGTAGGCTGACCACTCGAGCGTATGCCGAACATCTACGTTCCATTATCACCATTCTTACCATTCAATCATTCCGCGCAATCACACAGAAAAGTCCCGAGGGCAGATCCTTCACGACATTGCTACGAATCACATACAATTTGCGTTACTTAGTTTATTACAGTAGGCAGCAGTTGTTCTTAACCACGCCAATCAGAGTCAAGTGCAATGGCTTCGACAAGTGTTTTACTGATTCCTGCTCTACTGATCGCCCTTGTGTGCGGCCAAAGTTCTGGCCCACGAAACGTAAACGGTAGGTATTTGGAAGCATTTTAGGACATTGTTTTTAAATTAAAACGGAAGTTATTCTTAAACTGTTCTCCCAATTGTTTATAGATATCCTTATGTCGAATAAATGCCTCTGTCCATGCAAACCGTTTTCTGTTAAGGAATATTACATCCCGATTAGCCGTGTGAGTATATTGTTATCACGCCAGGGTCTAGTGGGCTTCCTTTGAACTGGTGGAATGTTTACATTTGCAGACAAGCGACTGGTTTGGAGCGGTGTCCTACTGCCGTTCGTCCGAGATGGAAATGGCCGAAGTGTTGAACGAGGCTGAGGCGGAACTGCTGCGCGAAACGCTTGCTGAAGAGGACTCCGATTCCGATTTGGAATTCTACTGGATCGGTGCAAACGATCTCGTCCAGCCAGGACGGTACGACTGGTCTCTGACAACACGTACCGTTACCTACACAAACTGGGCCTCCGGGGAACCGAACAATGCGCGCGTAGAAGGGGAGGACGGACCCATGGAGAGATGCGTTGCAGTTGAAAAGAGTACCCTCGAGTGGAACGACTTCTTGTGCAAACAGGAAAAGAGATTCGTTTGCCAACGGTTTCGGAACGATTGGTAGGAGCATGGACGAGCACGATACACTACGCGCCTTCCAAAATAGATCGAACGAATAAAGAATCAGCAGCCACACATTTATTCTATTTTATTGCTTTGTTCAATATTCACAAATCACCTGCCTTGATTTCGCTTCACAGTCCGATCCGGACCATAACATGCTATATCCATTGATGGTGGCACAAAGCGCATGCGAAGGACCGAAACGCGGTTCCCTGGCGCCGACCCAGTTTGCGTTATGCACCTCCCGGTCGGTGAGACCCCACCGGAGCTTGCGACCCGAGACCAGGTTGTTTGCACCGATCCAGTACTGCACGTTGCGGTTGTAGCGGTGTGTGAACAAGTATTGCTGAAGTTGCACGTGCTGACTAGCGTCCTCGATCGACGCAATCGACATTCCCAACGCGTTACAGTGCGCCACGGCATCGTACCAGTTCTCCTACATTCGTGAGGTTCGGTCCGGTGAGGAGTGGCAAGAAGAACGATGTCGATGAGAGGATCCTACCAATTCCGAAACATTGAATATACTTACCACCACATCATACGAAACTTGGTAAAGTTTTCCCCCTTTCGGATTGCCGCAAGGACAGATGCACAAGTTCTGGGTCAGCATTTCTGCAAATCAATCAGTGTGAGATTGTTCAGTGGCGGGCACAGTTCATTTCAGTCTGCTTGCTTGAAACCTTACCCTGGGCCGTTCTGGGGACGTTACAATCGACAAAGGTTAAGGCGTGCAACAAGAACGCCAGTCCCCCAGCGAGCACTATGCACAGTTTCATGATGAAGGCTTAAAGTTTGGCACCAAGCTTCCCGAGACACCACTACGCGATTCACAAGCACCAATGGTCAATATACAGGGGATGCTGCGAGCTGCTGGCAGTCGAACGGCTTATCAACTGCCTGATTAACTCGCCCAGCACGGATTCAAAACAACTGACGAGGAGGGAAACCCCACTATCACACCGATAGGGAACTACGTTGATAGCATATGAACAGAACCAATCTCCCTGGACCATTAATGAAGAAACATTTTCTGAGGCTCATTGACTATTTTTTTTTTATGTGGCACGACATCCCCTAGTGGGACAAGGCCTCTATCCGAAGAGAGTTTGTGTGACCGAAAGACGGTATATTATAGATCGGTGGTCAGCCGTTCGTAATACCGGAGGGTGCCAGACTCGAGATTCGATCCCACACCTGTGGCGTGGTGTTTCCTCGCGCTACCGCTGCGCCATGGGCACCCCCCATTGACTATTGAAGTAACAAAATTTACTTAAAGAATTTATTTTTTATCGATAACGGACATATCGAAAAATGTAATTATTATTCCCCAAAAAATGCTCTACGGTAACTACATTAAATACAAATACAAATACAAATTATTATTTTCATTCTTTCATCTGAACACAATGCTAAAACATGAATTAGTACGCAAGTAAATTAATTTACTATATCAAAACTTCTTCTAGTCGAACAAAACACGACGATGACAATTGTTGCATACGTATAACGGTATTTTTTGTAATGTCGTTTAACGTGGGACGTTCGTTGCGAGGAAAACGTTGGCCCCTGGTGGCAAAATCAGCATGCTCTCTCGTTCTGTCCAATTGACAATTGATACCAACAGAACGAGAAAGCATGATGATTTTGCCACCGGGGCCAGATCAACCTACGCTGCATACTAGTTGCGCTCAATGTGGAGTATCAGACAAGGTGGTTTCATCCCGAAGAAATTTCATTAGAAAAATGCTGGTTGCATCGTGTTCAACTATGTTTTGTTCAAATAAGACGTATAATATGAAAAAAGTGGTTAATATTATTTTACATCAGTTTACAGAAGAAGATTTATTATAAGATTCCGTTAGATGACCCATCACCCAACGGAGTGGTAGGTGGAGTGAGAGTTTATTTCACTCAGCCTCAGCACGGACTTCGTTTGAATGAATTCGATCAAATCGAGTACCCTTTGACGCAATATGTATTATATAAAAATTGATACCTCGGATTCATTCGATCGAAGTCCGTACTGGGGCTGATTTTGTTTCGCTTCATATGGTTTTCAGCAATTAAGAACTAAAATACAGAACGATTATACAGAATACAAATCGGTAAGAGGGGCACTTAGAAATGAATACTTGTCTGCCTTTGAGGTCAATTTAAAAACACTTTGAACTGATAACAGTGAATTTCGCTTATCACATCTTCTTTGTGATGCTTGTGGTTTCATGCTTCTACGAAGCATGTGCAAAACTAGAACTTAAAAATTGGTCACCAAGCGGCACAATGATCGAAAATGCAAAAAGTCACAATTTTGTTAGCCAAACGTAAATTAGAACACTTAATTTTTATATTTAATACTTGTTTTTCTCAACTATTTTTAGAAGTTTTAAATTTTTTATGACTGTTTGTTGATGCCTGGCAACAGATTTTACTTACTTTATTGCATATCTCTAATCAAATTTCTGCCTATTACAGTTTTGCTACCGATTTGTGCTGTATAAATGTTTGTAACATAACATTCTATATTATTTTGTTCAAATCTGTTATTACATTTCAAACTAGAGACTCAGATAGATGATTTAGAATAGTAACTTTTGTGTTATTTATAGCTCATAGTGAGTATAGTTAATGACGCAAAAATCTTAGTCTTGGAATATTATATTTATATCAACAATATCTGTCATAACGCCGACGAGGTGGTGAGCTTCATGGGCCGATTTGCAAACTGGCGCTACTGCTCGGCTGTCGCGGTCCCCATATACTCATTTAAGTTTATTAAGGTTTAAGTAGTTTAAGATGACCTATTCCAAGTCATAATTTTGACAGGATTGCTATTTTTATAGTTTATTGGTGTATCACGAAAAGTAGTTTGATCAAATTGATAAAACTAGACTTTCTTCAGATTCATTTTTGAAAGTTCAGTTTGATTTCGCCATGTTGGCATTGGTGTTTAGTGTGATAACACAGCATCGAATCGGGATAAATTATGAAAACGATGTAGCATTTCAAAATCAAGATTATTATTTCTATTGTTCGACGGTTTTAGTCCTCAGACAGTGTTTCAGTGCAATTTTTAATACATTTGCAGATCTTGCCCGACGCGACGCTTGGCTTTAGAAGGCAGAGTGTATTCAACGGGCAATCGCCGTTGTTGATGGCACACGGACTGTAGAATACGGGGCACACATTGGTCACAGCTGTGATGAAATTAATGTCACTCGTCGTATCAAACAGTGTTAAAGGTTTTTGACGCACCGCTTGATAATTAATACTTTCGATGATGCTATGAAATTATAATAAAAGAAAAAAAAAGTAGATGAATTGTTGCGAGAATAATTTAAATAGAAAAATACTCACTTTTCTTGCGTCCAATAAAAAAAATCATCCGTCACGGCTAAACGACGTGTGTTGGTAAGGTTGCCGACGACTGTGCGGATCCGCTTGCTGCGAGGTTCTATACAACTAATTCTTAAATAGGTGTCAGCATAGCAGACTTCTCCATTGGGCATGAAAATCTTAATATCTGTGTACGAGTCGTTTAATTTGGTTAACTTTGACAAAGCTTCTTGTTCAGATCCATCGAGATTGTACGACGCGATCGCGTTAGCTCCACGTAATCTGTACAGCTTTCCTTGTAAGGGGTCAATGGCGATGCCATAAGTTAGAGCAGCATTAACGTGCACCGTTGTCCGCAAGTCCGGGTAATCCAAGCTCGCCACCTCAATGGTTTCCTTTCCATAGTCAAGCCAATAAAGACGACGTGAGATCCAGTCTACTGAAACATACGCTGGATGTGCGAGATCCTCCGTGATGAAATTTGTCTTATCCGTCCCATCGTACTTGGCGCTAAAAATCGATTTAACTGAAAAATCAGCCCAATAAAGACGGCCCTCAACACAATCATAATCCAGGTTATACACCATGTTTCCCTCACTTATGCTAAATGATGGTTCACCATTCACTGGTACTCGAAAGATGCTTCCCTTTTGTATAGCAAGCAGGAACCCAGAGTCAGAACGATTCGCAGCATTACATTCAGTGTCTTTTCCAATCGCACCATCCTTGCAAGGTTCTAGTGCTTTTAACCACTCTGTCGTGTCCGTGTAGCGCAAAATCCATTTGCGGTATTTGGTAACATCTGTAAACACCATAGGTTTGAAACTATCGCATGTCAGAGGATTGACATTGGGTCTCATTGTGTTCAACGACACGATTCCTCGCAAATACCATGTGTCATTTACGTTGAAATACATGCCTACTCCACCATCCCTGTTGCAAACATTATTTCTATTACTTCCATCCGCACAGTACTTATGACTTGTTAAGCGGTTTCTGGTCGTTGCATTATCGTAAGCTAGGCATGTCTGTGCATCAATTACGCTTAAGTTGGCTTCTCGAAGTTTATCAGATGGCTCACCGTCTTTGTCCGAACCGAATCCAATTACGGTTCCATTCATACCAACAAGTTGATCCTGTTCACTATCTGCATTCCAAATACTTGCGGGTCGTACGGAGTTAGTTATTTTGATATCGGTAGATAGTTTCAGGATTGCAATATCGTTTACAACACTCGAGTGGTTAAAATCAGGATGAATTAAAATTTGTGCCACATTCAATAATTGGGTAACGGCAGTGATTCCATCAACATAATCAGTTCCAACGCGAACAGATAATTCATTTTGACGTATTACGCGATAACCCTCAGTAGTATTATAATAAAAACAATGAGCAGCTGAAATTGAAACCATAAAAGAAATATAAGACTAATGCATATGTTGGGATAGTGTTTATATAGTACACAGTAAAGAGTTACCAGTGATTACAGTGTTCTCGTTAACGATGGATCCTCCACACAAATAGCCAGTATTCTTTATCAGCGGACTATATATCGTGACATGCCATGGCCATTTCCTTTGTTTTCCGTCGCCATGACTAATAGACTTAATAGGTTTGGATTGTATAATTGTTGGTGGGTCCGGTAGGTCATCAATATGAAAAATGGTGCTTTTGCAGATTTTACCCAATCGCGTACGTGGACTAGGAAGGCAGATTGTGTTTTCTGTACAGCCACCGTTTTTCACGGCACATGGACTGTAGAGCATTGGGCAGACATCGGATACTGGGATCACTGGGGCACTTCCTAATTCCGTTACATTGTTCGACAAGGGCTTTTGACGCACCCCTTGCTGGTTAATGCTTTCGATCGTACCACTATGAAATGAACAGAAGAATGTTAGAAAGTTTGTTGGTGCACAAACCATAATAATACTTACGTTTTGTAATGCGACCAATACATTATGTCATAGGTTGCGGATAAGTAGAAGGTGTCGGTAACATTGCTGACGATCGTACGGG
This sequence comes from Anopheles ziemanni, assembly GCF_943734765.1. Classification (NCBI taxonomy): domain Eukaryota; kingdom Metazoa; phylum Arthropoda; class Insecta; order Diptera; family Culicidae; genus Anopheles; species Anopheles ziemanni. Next base: position 52,814,709 of record NC_080705.1, read on the forward strand.
TCCGCTTGCTGCGAGTATCAATACACTCGATCGCGGATGTGTGTTGGTTTACGTAACAAAGTTCTCCGGTGGCTATGGAAGCTGTTATACTATTGATCCCTGAAGATTCTAACAACAGTTCTGATTCTGATCCATCGAGATTGGACCATCCAATCCCTCGATTCCCAACTGTTCTGTATAGTTTACCTTGCAACGGATCAACAGCGATTCTACTGTTACCTTCAACATTGAGCATCACCGTTGTCCGCAAGTCCGGATTGTCCATACTGGCAACCTCGATAGTTTCTTTTTCATAATCAACCCAATATAGACGACGCGAGATCCAGTCCACTGCACATTCTGATGGATCTAGATCCTTAGTGATGACAGCTTTCCTATTCGTCCCATCATACTTTGCACTAAAAATCGACTCATTTTCAGTCCAGTAAAACCGACCCTCAACACAATCTTTATCTATCCCGTATAAACTATTAACACCTAGAATTTCACGACCATTGAAGGCTAGTTCGTCACTTAACGAAATGCGCTTGACGGTTACATTTTTAACTTCCGATTGTAATACCAACAACAAGAAACCGTTATCAAAACGAGTCGCAGCGTTGCATTCAGTGTCTATTTCAATCGTACCGTCTTTACAAGGCTTCAGATCGTTTATCCACTTTGTAGTGTTCGTGTACCGCCAAATCCATTTGCGGTATTTGGTAACATCCGTAAATACCGTAGGTTTGGAACTGTCGCATAGATCTTCAGTCTCATTCGGTCGAATTGGACTGAATGACACAATACCTCTCAAGTACCACGTTTCACTAATCTTGAAGAACATGCCTCCTCCACTATCTCCGTTGCATGCGCTGACATCGTCTTTTCCACCAGCACAGTACATTTGAGTTGTTAAGTGCTTTCCGTACGTTTCATTGTCCCACGCAAGGCACGTTGGTGTGTCCAATACAGGTATCGTTGCCTCTTGAAGTGTATCAGATGGTTCATCATCTTCGTTCAAACCGAATCCAATCACGGTTCCTAGCGATCCAAATATTTGATTTTCGTCATTATCCACATTCCAAGTAGACACTGGTCGTACGAAGTTCGTAATGTTAATATCAGACGTTAACTTTAGAATTGTAATATCGTTCACAAGATCTAAGTAGTTATACCCAGGATGTACAATAATTTTTGCCACATCTAGTTCTTGTAGGTTTTCAGTTATTGCATCTCTATATTTACGGCCACCGTACACTTCTATATCATATTTACTTCTTATACTATCACCGTTAACAACACAATGAGCGGCTGAGAATTGAAACAGTTATGAATAATATAAGATCGGTGTGTTCCTGAATGTACAGTGGCAGGTAATCAAAGTCGGGCGCTCAACCATCGGACAATAGTTTTACTGTGAGTCAAGTTATCTTTATCATCGGAGTTGCTAACGACACCTACCTTCTCTGGAGTTCTTCAATCTTTCCTCTTATCTGAATTTCCAGAATAGTTGTTCGAAAAAATCATCTATAACTCGCTAGGAGCGCGAGGGGTGGCTCTTTTCCGAGCAAAACATGATACTGAGCGCTTGCGATTATGAACGACAACTCTTCATATTTTAGACGCTCCACGCGCAACTATTTAACCTTCACCCGTTCAACCAAATTTACCTACGTAAACGTCCAACCAGACTACCCGAGAAGTCCATACACAGAGGCGGATCATAGGGTAAGCAAACTAAGCTGTTGCTTGGGGCCCCGAGCTTTCGAAAGGCCCCGTCGTTTAGACTCATTTTTTTTTATTTCAACTTTGGAATTATTTTTATTCTTTTACAACAAAGTTGCTTGTTTAGCAAATGCGTGATGAGGTTATGAATTTACTTTTGAATGAAAGTAAATTAAGAATATGAAAATGTCAGAATAAATTCGACTCCTCATTAAAAATATGTGGTTTATTCTAATTTAAAATTTTATATATTTTGGGATATAGAATTAAATGATGAAAATATTGCATGTTTTTGGGGCCTCCAACTTATAGCTGCTTGGGTACCAGGGGCACTCATAGGAAACTCTGGCGAAAATCCTCTCAAACGAAGAACGAGTTTGTGAGGTGTTGCGACATTTTAGTGTGTTAAGAATGTTTATTCTCAAAAATGTTTCAAAAATGTAAAGCTTGGTCCATTTTGAGGTCAAAGCAGGGCTTTGACTGCCTGCCACTGTTTATTTACCACCGTATATTTTTTATTTACCAGTCAGGATTGTGTTGTTGTCAACGAAAGTTCCTCCACATATTGCATCTCTGATGAACAACGTGGCATGCCACGGCCATTTCCCCGGTTTTGCTTCCACGCCGTTATGAATAAGCGGAACAATACCGCCTTGAGTTTCAAACACACGAGCACATAGTGTCAGGATGACAAATAAAATATGCCTCCAAGAGGCAGGAGTGTTTAGCAATTTGAAATTGCTGCACGATGATATTTTAAAACGCGACATTTTTCACAATATTCACTCTCTTTATTGGCACTAAACACGAATCTGCACAAGTCGAAATCAAACTTATGACTGATATAGCGTTGATCTTTAAGCTTACAAAAAGTCCCCCACAGCTTATAATGTTATTTCCAAGCTTCTATTGCCATCTTGGGAGAAAAGAAGAAACATCGTGACTCTTGCGTGGGTTGATTAACTGGCAAAACTGGTTTCAAAGGTCGGCTATCTCTCTACAGTCTGCTGCAAGTAAAATAGGACGCTCGAAAAAAGAGACGATCTGCTGTCTTTTCGCAAGCCTACAGCATTCCCGGAACCGAATGTTGACCTTCAACGTATACCCCAGCGGGCATTGTTGCGCATCATTTCCCAACTGGCGGATTTTATCTTGTTAACATATTGTTATCATGTTTGTTACAAATGGTTTGTAGAAACCCTGTAACGATAGCAGCTTAACGTAACGGGCTGAGTACCAACGGATTATTTTGCCCGTGGAACTCACGGGCAAAAGGATATAAAGGGCCCTGCTGGCAGCGGTAACTCAAAATTCCGTGTCACGTCTACGTCTCTCCCGTCTCCACCCGTTTCCACCCCTCATTGGCCCACACTTTTCAAACGATGTGCAACATCGTCAACGGTCAATTGCTACAATCAGCAGGCCATCCTTCTCTCACCTTCGACCCCGAATTTTCGTACTCGCTCTTTTGGGACTTAGTCAATTTTTCAAACCTTTTTCATTTTTGCAAAACTTAAATAAATAACGTCGATTTGATTAATGATCAACAAATTTGTCAAATTCCAAAAGTATTTGTACTTTTGTACGTAACTATACAGAATAAAAAAGTTAAAAAGCATGTCCATAATACACTTCAAATGATTCCAGCACATTTTACAACGGATATAAACATAGAAAAGAGATTATGCGTTCGATTCCATCATTTTCAATATGATTTACGTCCATGTATTTGAAAATAACAATGAAAATCAAATTCACACTTCGACCAGATTTTCAATCACTCAATGCCAAGCGAAACCGCCTACATTATTGTGGGATTTGGTTGTCCTGTGGACAAAGTTTATTGCGGGTGGATAAATTATTTTTATCACCGATTTTTCATGCAATTGTTGAATAGGCGAAACCTCAACCATGTACAAAAAAACATTATCAAATTTAAAAAAATTTAGGACAGATAAACTTTCGTCACACGCGATTTTTGTTCAACGATCACACTTATTTTTAGCCACCATAGTCTCAAACCCACGCTCACAGTCAAGCTGTCAAGGGAGCGTTCAGTGATGGCAGCCGCCGGGACCGGCTTGGAGTGCGTCGAGCGCAGTGAAAATAAAGTGGGTAAATTAGTGGTGTTTTCTGTGTTATTTAGTGATCTTTATCGATAAGAGTGAAGAAATTGTGTGTGGGCTTGCTTTGCTGCTCATATTCAGCCCGAAAACGACATATTTAATCGATAGATAGTGTTGTTTACATCGCTACTCTTCCGCACGGAGAGGTACTGCTGCTGCTGGCGTCCGATCCGTTCTCGCAGAATTAATCGATAAAAAACAAAAAAAGATGAGTATTCCATCATTGATTGTGTATAAACATCAATAGTAATTGATTTCCTATCTATTTTCATTTCTAGAGCATCTTTCGTCGGAATCTTGTTTTGGATTCCGCTGCTCGGATGCGAATCCGAAGATATTCTCTAGTGTACAAGTGTTGTGTGTAGTGCAGTGATATGTAGTGAAATTTATGACTAAGAATAGTCTTAAGCGGTGTAGGTAATTAAAAATAAACCGAAATAAATATATATGTTGATAAAAATATTACGGAACTGGAGGACTTATGTTTGCATGATGACCATCACTATACAGGGTACTCGGGGGCCGCCATTTCTAATCCATGCGCATGCGCAAAATCGCTCCCGAGGGTAACTCAGACCCGCGCAATTAGCTGTTACATTGCGCGCCAATTGCGCGCTAATTGCGCGGGGTATACAACATTTTTATGTCACGCGTGACATTTTCTGCCTCCTGGGGGGGGCCACAGACGTGGCAGACTCAGTGTGAAAAAATGCAATAGCAATAAAGGACTAATTTTTTAGTTTATTCCACTAGCGAAATTCTTAAAGAATTCCTTTGTTTTTCTCACTCACGTTGCATTTGCAACAATGTTGTTAGTTAATTTTTTTGATGGATAACAAGACAAAGTGTTGCACCAAAAAAGGGAGTGGGGTGCAACATGCAATCGGTTATTTTGTGGTGGTGTTAGTGTCAAACAGGGGGTTATGAAGGTGTGCGTGTTATTTCACCATACTGGCATGCACAAATTTATATAATGCGTTTCGGATATCAAATGAGAAAACAGTGTTGTGTTCTGCGCAATCCGTCGACGCGGAAATTTCTATTCTTCATTAAAGTCGGACTCTTCTTCTACACTCTCCTCTCCCGGAACACTAAGGGCGGCTTCTTCCTCCGGTGTTATTTCTGTTGAACGAAACAAACAAAGGAAATATCAACGAAACAAACAAATCGCTGTTTTAACGGTCATGATGTTGCTCTATCACACTGTTTACTCACCGATTCCAAGATCCTTCCAAACGATCAAACTTCTCATCCGTTTGACGGACCAGATCGTCCATGAGCTGACGCCGTCGCGGAATTGTTGATGGATGCACTTTTTCTCCTTTAAGTTTCCTATTGGGCACCATGAACTTTGGAAAAACACTTTACACTTTTCAACACGACTGTTCTGGCGCTAGTTGTTTTGAAGACTGAAAACTTCACCGCGTCGCGATTGACAGTCGGTGCGTGATGGCATTCATACAAACGCCCTTTTTTATTCTGTACATGATTGACCGACATGAAGTGCACCAACACACACACGGGTTACTGTGCAGTATGGGAATGCTACACGATCGGCTCCGCTATTGCAATGTGTCAGACTGAAAGGGAAGATGTGAAAGGGCAGATGTGACTTCCCCCCTAGCACACCGGTTCATCATTAGAACGAGTGGGAAGACAAAGTGTGCAAGAGAAAGCTGACAGAACTGGACTTATGGGGGTTGGAATGTGGGGAAACGGGGCAATGTTGCATGTCACCGTCAGTTGGGTTGCCTTGCAACGCAACACATTTTGGCTAATCTTTACCCAACTGACGGCGACATGCAACATTGCTCCGTTTCCACAGATTCCTACCCCCGCGTGTCCAGAACTGTCAGCTTTCTCTTGCACACTTTGTCTTCCTTCTCGTTCTAATGATGAACCGGTGTGCTAGGGGAGAAGTCACATCTGCCCTTTCACATCTTCTCTTTCAGTCTGACACATTGCAATAGCGGAGCCGATCGTGTAGCATTCCCACACTGCACAGCAACCCGAATGTGTGTTGGTGCACTTTATGTCGGTCTGTTATGTTTGTTACAAACTGTGCTTTTATTTGTTGTACGTGAACGAGCCTTATTGGCCAAGAGGCAAAGAGCCAAAGAGGCCGGAAACCCACCGTATGCGCACTTAAATAATATCCTAACGTGAGTGCCCCGCTCGGGTACTCCCTATCTAGCTTAACGAAACTAACTTAGGAACTAATTCAGTGAGTTACAGTGTGTCTTACAATTATTACTCCACGACACGCCCAATCTTTTTTTTTTTTTTTTTTTTTCATTCGTGCCATTCTTTTATTCTATTTTTATGTATCAAGTCTGGTTTACCCTTTTCTTCAATTACTACATTTTCTTCCTTATCTTCTAATACTTTAAAAGGACCGCTGTATGGTGCATCTAATTTCTTTACGTTTTCTTCTCTTACTAATATTTGCTTGCCGGGTTGAAGTACTTTTTGTTTCGTTCTGCTGTCATAATATTCTTTGCTTTTGGACTTATTTTGCATTAGACGGTTTCTAACTTCCTCATGCGCTATGTTCAATTTTATCTTTAAAATGGTTGCATAATTATCAAGATCGTAATGCACTCTATCAATTTTTTCATGTACAATGTTAGATGGTATATTTGCATGTCTCCCGTACATCAGGTAAAACGGTGTATATCCTGTAGCAGTGTGTACGGTATTATTATAAGCGAACTCATAGTAGTTTACCCATTTATTCCAATCTAATGCCTTTTTGTCACTATATATTCTTAAGAAGTTGCCCAATTGCTTATGTGAGTTTTCGAGGGCTCCTATAGTTTCGTGATGATAAGCGGTGGATTGTAGTTTTTGAATATTTAATAATTTACATATTTCGGTGAACAATGTTGATAAAAATTCGGTGCCTCTGTCCGTACAAATTGTTTCTGGCACTCCGTATTTTAGAATGACTCTTTCTACGAATGCTTTTGCGACAGTTTCGGTTCTTTTGTTTTCTAATGGCGTGGCTGTTACAAACTTGGTTAAGTCACATTGGGTTGTCAAAATATATTCAAAGCCTTGAGAATTGACTAAAGGTCCTACTAAATCTATGAATATTTTGTCCATACATGTTTTTGCTGTGTCTGTTCTTTTTAAGGGTATTTTTAGCGGTCTATTTGGTTTATTCAATTGGCATTGTTTGCATTTTCTTATCATTTCTTTAACGTCTTTATCGATTCCTGGCCATGTATACTTTTGTTTGATTGTATTGACAGTACGATGAAAACCTGCGTGTCCCGCAGTCGGTAAGGTATGATAGTCGTTCATTATGATTAGTTTCTTTGCTTGTTCATGGTCGTCTATCACTTTTACATGCTCATCGAGGACAATTATCTCTGGCATTCCCTTCTCATTGAGGGTTTTTAATTGTTTCATAAATGTTTTGGTTGCCTCATCACGTTTCTTTATTACCAAAAATATTTTTTCTTTTAATGATTTAATATAAGCTTTTATCCTCACTATTATTCCTCGTAAGTAAACAATAGTATTGGATTGTGGCAACATGATTTTATCTTTTGAAATAACAAGATCTTTTATATTAGGACAAAACTGCAGCGAAATATAGTTTACTTTAGATACTGCTGAATTACTATCATTTTGGCAAGTATCGTTGCTATCAGTTTTGGATCTTGTAGATATTAGCACTTCCTCTTGTGCATTCATTGCTTTTAGTTCAGATAATGGTAATCTTGATAAGGTGTCAGCTACTACATTTTCAGTTCCTTTTTTATAGCACACAGTAAAGTTGTATTCTTCTAGTGCAAGTCGAAATTTAGTTAAACGGCTCGAAGGATCGTTCATAGTGAACAGATACACTAGAGGCCGATGATCGGTAAAAATATTAAAATGTCTTCCATATAAATATGGGCGATAATGTTTGACAGACCAAACAATGGCTAATAATTCTTTCTCAATTGTTGCATAATTTAGTTCGGCTTTGTTGAGGGCTCTACTTGCAAATGAAATTGATTTCCCGTTTTGGTTACTAAGAACTGCTCCTAGGGCATGCTGAGAGGCGTCAGTGTGTAAAATGAAGGTATTATTTTTACTAAAATCGGGAAAATCTAAAACTGGAGGTTTAACAAAGTGTTGTTTAAGTTTATCAAATGCAGCTTGACAAGTGGGTGTCCATTCAAATGGAATTCCTTTTCTTGTTAGACGGTTTAAGGGCATACATGTTTCAGCAAAATTTTGTATATGTTTTCTGTAATAATTTGCAAAAGCAACAAAACGTTTAACTTCATCTGCGGATTTTGGCGGTTGCCAATTGTTAATGCAATTAAGTTTTTGTGGATCTGGTTTTATGCCTTCTGCGGAAATATAATGTCCTAAATAAATCAATTCTTTTTTTAAAAAGTTGCATTTTTCCGGATTCAATTTGAGGTTAACTTGTCGTAATCGTTCGAACACATTCATTAAGTTTTTGTTATGCTCCTGCATGTTTTTACCAAACACGACAATATCATCTAAGTAGACAAGACATTGTTCTGCGTTTAAGCCTGACATTGCCACTGTCATCATTCTTGAAAAAGTAGATGGGCTTATTTTAAGTCCCATGGGCAATCTCGTCATTTGGTATTGACCAGTTGGTGTGGTAAAAGCGGTAATAGGTCGATCTTTGTTTCTTAATTTGCACTGGTAGTACCCTTGTGACAAGTCTAGATGTGAAAAATATTTCGATCCAGACAAGGTATCTATGACTTCATCGATATTCGGTAGAGGGAATTTATCATCCTGCAGTATTGTGTTTACCTTGCGATAGTCGATTACAAGTCTCCATTTCTTTTTATCAGTACAAGTCTTCTTGGGAACCAATAATATGGGACTGTTCCATTCCGATTGTGTTTCTTCAATGGTTTTATTTTGTAGCATTTTGCGGATTTGATTATCCACCTCTTCTTTTTGTGCATATGGTAGTCTGTATGATTTTGAATATATAGGCATGGTATTATTTTTAATTTTTAGAGAAGCTTCATAAATTTTAGTTGTGCTTAGTTTGTCGTTTTGTAAACAAAATATGTCATTATATTTGACACAAATTTTGGAAATGACAGCTTTATCATCATCGGGTAAATGCGATAAATCAAGTTCTTTTAATAATTGGGTTGCATGATCGCTATCGTGTGGTGGTGTTTCGATTTGGATTATATTAAAATCTGCGGCCGGTTTAATAGTAGGTTGTAGTTGTGGAATAGATACTGTTCTATTCTGAAAATTTACTATACGTATTGGTATTTTACCATTTTGTGGATTAGCTATTGTATTTGCTATGTACACATTAGGTTGTAGAATTTCATTAAGAACAACACAGGTATCAGTTTGTGAAGTATCGATGTAGGTAATGAATTCTGTTCTAGCTGGGATTACTAAACATGTTGGCTTGTGAGCGGTGTCACAAGTCAAATTCATATTTTCAAAGTTTAGAATAGCTTTATGTTTTCTAAGAAAGTTTGAACCCAACAATCCTACAATGTGTGAGGGTAATGTGTCTATGATATGGAACACGATTGTAAAACTTTGTGTATTAGCTGAAATGTTTGTTTCAATGCATCCTAAAGATTTAGTATTGCCATTAATTCCATGAATATTTAGTATTTTAGTTTTATCTATGACTGCTTCTTTAGGGACGTAGTTTACATTTAACACGCAACAGGTAGCTCCTGTATCAATGACAAGGTCGCGATAAGTTCCAAATAAATTAAATTTGGCTTTGACGCCTGTATCAAATTGTAAGTTAACGAAATAAATTAACTATTTCATTATGTTCCTCATTTGGTGGGGTTTCCGGTTCGTTACATTCCTCATTCAAATCAACATTTCCCAAATGCACTCTAGTGTTATTATTATTCCGACTAGTGTATGTTTCGCTCGACGAACGATGTTCAGAGCGGTTATTGGTATAATTTCTGCCATTATTTCCACGTTGGCTATTATTGTTAACAAAATGCCGTTGCTGGTTATTATCCCTTTGATTATTTGGGTGTCGTTGGAATGTTCTTGTTCTATACGATTGGTTAAATTGTTGCCTTGGGTAATACGAGTTATGATAACGTGGTTGTTGAGGTGCTTGATACCAAAGGGCCGTTGACCTATCCTCAATGGGTTCACATTCCAAAGCATCGGATATTGCCTTATTCAACGTAAGCGGATTGCGTGCTTGTAAGAAAAATCTCGTATTGGCCTCGTTTAACCCTTGAATAAATGCTCGCACTACTATTGGATTTACTATGTTATGTGCGGCAAATTCCGTAGTAAAATTTCCGGACGAAACATGTGCTGCAGCTAATTTGGTAGCCATTTTTTCCATCTCATGCCCGAATTCGGTAATCGATTTAGTGCCTTGCTTTAATGCTGTTAATTCTTTTTCTACCGCTAACGGTGTTAAATGAACACTGAAACGGGTACGAAGTAGGCTGTAAGCCTCTTTGATGGTATTTGCTGGGTCTATCACACCATGAGCCGTACCAGTCAAGGTGGTTTTCAAAAATTTTATTATGTCTTTTTCTGAGACGCCTTCAGCATAATCTAACAGCAGTTCAACACTTTCGATGTATGCCGTTAAAAGGGTGTTTGCTCCATCAAAGGGTTTAACTAGCTTTAATGCCAGATTAATATCTAGCCTAGCTGACTTGGTGTTTGCCGGGTCAGTGGTAGCCATGTTTTTTGGTACGTTATGTGTAGTAGTATTTTGAGCTCTAGTGGAGTGGAGTCTAGTTATCATTTAGAAAATTAAGTAGAGAGCAGATGATTTTGGCTTTAGTTATTCAATTTAAAGGAACAGAAAATAATTATAGCTAAAAGACACTTTAAATTAATCATTAATCTTTTTCAACGAATGTGGTAATAATTTTTTTTTTTTTTTTTAGTATGTATGTAAATGTACGAATAGATGGAACATTTTTTTTATTTTTTTTTTTTTATTTTAATTTTTTTTTTTTTACTTGAGAATTATTTGTCCTGAATATTGCACGTTTAAGCGAGTTGATTGACACTTAAAAAAGCAAATGACCGGTCGGACCGATTATGGTCGCGCGAAAGTATTATTTATCGATGCGCACACGAGGCATCAACGCACTATCAAACACAATACACGGGTACACACGGCCAAGAATGATGCTTGATTTTTGCCTCTATTCTAAAATTTTTTTTTTTTTGGTTTGAGGTAATACTATTCCGTTTCACTATCACTTGATTTGACACACAATTTAAAAATTTTCACTGTCAGTAAATTAAAAAAAATTTCACGCTTACAAACTAATTCCTATCTAGCTTTCATTTCACACACGTTTTTTCGGTTTATGTTTCTTTCTTTGCGCATTTATCAGTGTATGGTGGGTTTCACGTACCTTTTTTTTTTGTAGTAGGGCTGCTGGATCTACGTACTCAGCTTGATGATGACGCTATGCGTGGGGTGCGGCTTGCACTTTCTTCTTCTTCCGATCTGTGGCTCTGGACTCGCGATGGCGACGGTCGATGCGATGGTTTGCTCCTTCTCAGCAGCGGTTTAACAGGATCGTGGTTCAGCTTGACGACAATGCGCGATAGTATCGCTCGGCGCGTTGATGTGGTCTTCACTCCTCTTCATCGGTTACGGTGCATCCGGATCACTTCGTCTCAGCGCGATGGTGACGTTTTGCGCTTTTTACAACACTTGCCTCTTCTCCTGGTCTCCTTTTTTTTTTCTTTGGTTTAGCACCGGTGCGGTTCCTCTACTGATAAGAGGGCTCCTGGCAGGATCGCCATGTTATGTTTGTTACAAACTGTGCTTTTATTTGTTGTACGTGAACGAGCCTTATTGGCCAAGAGGCAAAGAGCCAAAGAGGCCGGAAACCCACTGTATGCGCACTTAAATAATATCCTAACGTGAGTGCCCCGCTCGGGTACTCCCTATCTAGCTTAACGAAACTAACTTAGGAACTAATTCAGTGGGTTACAGTGTGTCTTACAATTATTACTCCACGACAGGGACAAATCATGTAGAGAATAAAAAAGGTCGTCTGTATGAATGCCATCACGCACCAACTGTCAATCGCGACGCGATGAAGTTTTCAGTCTTCGAAACATCCAGCGCCAGAACAGTCGTGTTGAAAAGTGTAAAGTGTTTTTCCAAAGTGAAAAAATGTTAAGTGTTGTACCTTCCGCAAAAGTGTGTTGAATTTTCAATGTTCATGGCGCCTAAACGGAAACTAATAGGATCCATCAACAAGTCGAGAACAGTGTCAGCTCATGTGTTAGAATCGGTAAGTAAACAAAGTGGTAGTGCAAAATCATAACCATTTATAACAGCGATTCACTAATTCTATTCCTTGGTTTGTTTCGTTCAATAGAAATAACACCGGAGGAAGAAGCCGCCCTTGGGAGAGCAGAATGTTGAAGAAGCGGAGGAGTTCGACGAAAAATAAAAATTTCCGCGTTGGCGGCTCGAGCAGAATACAACACCGTCTTCTTCGTCTCATTTGACATCCGAAATGGATTATATAGTTGTGTGCGTGCCATTATCGTAACCTCTGTTTGGCACTAACACCACCACAAAATAACCGATTGAATGTTGCATGCCCACCCCTTTTTTGGTGCAACACTTTGTCTCGTTATGGAGATCGAAAATTAACAAATGAGATGATAACGATATGATAACGAGACAAAATTCGCCAGTATGGGTAGCTACCCGTGAAATATGTAGGTTGCGTGACAAAAACGACGTGACGCGATGTTTTTTATATAATGCGTGGTGTTTTAATGGAGGCGATGTTTTCAATATATTGTCATCACATACAAAGGAAAATTCCCGAGTCGTAATTTTATATTAAAAGAACATTTTTTATTCAAATATAATTAACCACTTTACAAACCGTTTGTTCACTTGGAGCCGCAATCTTGAGACCGCAAAAATAAGCCATCTCCTTGCAGCAAACTTTCATTCCACCGATGACACCGCGCTTGATCTTCTGGCGCCGCTGCTGCTTGCGTCGAACTTTGGAAGAAAAAATGCACAAAAATTAACTCAGTTTGGATTCTTTCTGATTCTTATTTATCTCAATAACGTTTACTTACCGACTATTAACGAAAACTGCCGCTTTATGACTATTTTCTTCAAATTTTTGGTGAACTGCAATTTTACTCTGCGAGCGGTGGCAAGATCAAAACAACTCTGCTGACAGCAGGCAAAACTGCCTAAGGCTTATAGAGCTGTAGGCTGGTTTACGTTGTCTTGTTGACATTTGGTTCAAATTCATAATTAATTGTCAAAATGATATTTTATTTTTCTTCATCGCTTGGTAATTATGAGCAATGTTTGAAGTGATGATTGATATAAAGCTGAACACATTGATTCTATTTTGCGCAATATTTGGATCTGGTTCACTTATTTCGCTTTCAGTCACTTAAAAAAGTGTTTTTTAATTCTCCGCTACACTTCTTCGACTGAAAGTAATAGCTCGATAGAAGACCCATGTTTTTGACATATTATTTTGTTTCTTTACATTATGAATCATGATGAATCATGGTATGAGAGATGTATAGCGATTGTTTTGGTTTTTCGCATTCGCAGTAATCAATGAACTATAATTTTGACCAGCCGTACACAAAGAACATCATAGCGTTACGTTATCGATAGGTGGCTGTGCGAGCGATCGTTCTTACTCTCCCAACTGCTCAAGATAAAACAAGTGCAGTGCTAATTTTTTGCTAACCTATTGATCGAGTATATACGCTGAAGCAAGAAGTTCAAGAACTTCCTGCGAAGTGTGATGTCGCCTGAGACGCGCGAGAGAAAGTCCCTTACCGCGTTTAACGCAGCAATACATAGAAAGTACTGGCATTTAAGAAAACTGATTTCATTGGTATTTAATATAACTCATTTTGTGAGTTTTTTCATCGATTTTTTTTTTGAGCCATGGCTAAGTTATGAAATAAATCAATTTTCCGATTCAACCGCAGGGTTTTTATGGTTTGAAAAGTTCAACGACATTTACCAAACCTACCCTGTTTAACACGCCTTGGTCCGAACCTGTCCGTGTTGCAGTGCCATCTGCAAGTATGGGTCGATCAGGGGTGGGACGAGGAAATTCCTCCTGATGCATCGCTTCGTCGCGGTGTTTTGTTCGCGAGGTTGTGCTACCGCTTGCAAGTATAGACTCGCGGAGAGGAGCACTGGGGTAGCCCTTTCATCGCCCGGGCGTTTTGTATGGAAAAAGTTGCACCTAACCTCGCCGTCGGGCAACTTTGTTTGTCGGGCAGGATCCTGATGATACCATGAAAAGCGCCCTTTTCATAGCGCAACATGACTATTTTTGTTACTCGGGTTATGTTTGGCTTAACGATCGTTTACCTTTGACGTCTCCGTTCGGAATAGGCCCTAATGTTTCTATTTGTTTAGTTAGAATGTTTCAGTTATATAAATAATTTTTTAAATGACAATAACATTTAAGATTCTTTCTATTTTTCTTCGTAGGGAAAGCGAACAATCAACATCTCGCGTAAAACGACAATCAGGAGTTTTGGCGAAGCGAAAAATTACACCAACGTAGGTTTAATTAATTCACAGGTTTTTGAAAATAACGTGAATTTAACTACAAACTATACTTTTTTCAATGTTTTCTAGAGAAATTGCCGAATTCCACAAAAAATACCTTTTTTTGGGAAACCTGAAGAGCATGAAGCAGAGCATTCCAGCGAGTGCAAAGCGGCGATTGAGGAATTCCTTCAAAATTAGAAAACGTTGAATGCCGCACTTTGTATTTTTTAATTATTACTCAAAGACCATGTAAATTTATCAATATTAAAAGGCCTTTTTAGAAACTAACAGTTTAGTGCTATCTATTTTATATTTAAGGCATGTTATACCATTTATTTTATATTCAATCATTTTAATTAAAACTTCTTTAATACCTTCGAAGCGATTTTTACCATTTTCAAAAAGCAGGCAACAAAGCGCACCCCTTTTTAAGTTAAATTTTCAATTAAGCTTCATTATTTTAAGATGCGAGAAGTTCCCGCTGTTTATAAGAATTTTAATTATTGACATCAAAAACTTCAAAACAAAATTGATGAAATTGAAATCAAGATCATTCATCATTTAAGAAATCCGAAATTCTCTGAAACACGTTAAGTTTGAATAGGTTTGCATGAAAGAACACGGCGATATTAATGGATGACCACCCAATTTGGGGACTAAGTCGCACTAATTGCACTTTGTAGGGTGATTTGCGGGGGGATGGAAGGATTGGAGGGGAAAATGTATATTGAGCAAATAGTCTTACCTAGTCGCGGCACTTTTTCTTGTCACTGTTTTTTTAGATACTTTTTTTTATTAATTTTTTCTCAAAATCAAAATATGTTTGTTTTCGCTTACTCATTAGCTGATCTTATATGAAATATGTTAATCAATATACGAAAAATACTTGCAGTATATTTAGTTGGATTGAGAAAAAAATATTGAGCGAAAATCAACAAAATTCGAAGTGGGCACTTTTTCCTGCCGGTCACTGTAGAATAGATACCAATTCCTACTGCTAGAGGTGAAAGATCTTTTTCAGTATTCAAATATGTAATTAACAAATTATTTGGGGACTGTTGGAACCGCTGTAATGTATCGGTCCAACGAAGCTGGCCGAACGGAAACGTCGCCGCGACGGCGATATTTTTGTAAATGTATAAAAGAGATCGAAGGATGCGCCTTCGTTCTCTTCGAACGTAAATGAGAAAGCCAGACGATTTTTTTGGCTATTGCTATTACAATAAAAAAGATCTTTTCACAAAGGCAAGAAAAGCTGGGTAATTTCTATTTTCGGTCCACGTAGAGCCCGTTAAAGACAATCTGTCTTTAACATTTCAAAAAATCCTGTCTGGAACTAACATTCTGGGAGTTTCTGTCGGAGCTTTCGCGCCGTAAATTCGTCCGTGAAACGGGTACGTGCGCGTAGAAATCTGCATATCGACGAATCATTTTTTCGTGATAGCGTGCGTTATAAGTAAGCCGACGTTAAGTTCGCGAGTACAGCGGAGTGAAGATGAAAATTAATACTCCGGTGCAGGGAATAAGTGAGGTAGTGAGGTGTTACATTGTTTCACACGCGAGGAGCCCAACGACAGAACGCGATGGCGTCCACAGCAAACCGTTCGGCCCGGGACCATCTTATTCGGCTGCGGAAGGAGTAATGCCTCCAAAGGGCAACGCCGGATGCATTACGTTGCGTGATGCGAAACCTGCGAGTTCGGGGCCCAGTTGGCAAGTTTCATCAACATCCTTCACATTGTCGTCAAGCGACACATCCGCCGAAGCAACGACGCGCAGTGAGACGAGTCGAATGGCTCGTATAGAAGAATGGAGACGGAAAATGCTCCTTGATTTGGCGATGCTGGATCTGCAAATTGCCGACGCGAGAAGAGTGGAGGTTGAAAGGAGAGATCATCAACCTTGGATGTTTGCCCACGCGGAGGAGTACGGCACAGGAGTTGACGGGGAAAAATTGCCTACAAAGAAATCTTTGCCGTCCTGGAGACCGAGGAGTGACGCGCCACCAACGGAGCCCATGAAGGTTAGAACCTCACTTGTTTTCGAAACAGCACACACTCTGGAAACCACATGCACTTTGGAGGTATCGCAGAAAAACGAAACTGACGAGATCACGATGTCATCATGCACCCAGGAAACGACGATGGTTGATCGGGATTTGGTGCGGCTGATCGACGTTCAGCGCAAAAACCATAATGTGTGCATCACAAACGACGATATGTGCATCAACGCCCGGCCGATCGCGAGCACTGCCGACCTTGGGCAGACGTACGATGTCAAGCTGCTAGAAGCGAGCGGCCAATACGGTGGCAACGATCGCCACGACTCTCTACCCCACATTCTCGTCTCGAACTCGGTGGCGCACGTCATGCTTAACCAGATCGGTTGCGGGGAGTTTACCGGGACGATCAGCTGCCTGTCGTTTAGTTGCTCGGACAGCGGAAACGTTCGGGCTGTGATCGACGACTTGCGGATAAGATCTCTACTTGGGACGAGCAGACGGCGGAGAGGGAACGAAAGATCATCGAGACGTTCCATCCGATCGAGGAAGGGCAGATCATCACGATCGGGATTAACCATATCACATTCCGGTCGCTGAAACATCACGGCATGCAGTACAAGCGAATGGATGTGTTCGAGGGCAGCGAAAAGTCGTAGGCGGCGATCTCGTTCGCGCAAGAGAGCAAACCCATGTGCTCCAACGTTATCGGCCGCTTCATGAAGCAGGCATATGCGGGGTCATTATCAATGATTTGTGCGCAGCGCGATGGTGAGCTTGTGGCGGGTTCCAAAGACGGGTTGCTGCTGCTGCTGCTCTTTGACGACCCACTCCACATGCAAGCGGAACAGGTCGTGGAGGATCGTTTCGGCGCGATGAAGGTTGTGACCCATTGCAAAGGCTTCAACCTACTTACAGGGTTTACCATTTGATTAGACAAAATAATCAGATGATATCACAAACTCAGTAGATGATTTCACAAACGTGACAGATAACAAGCCAAGTGAGGCATGTATACAACAATCGTGGCAGATGATATCACAATTGTGGGAGATGATCTTTTTCGAATGGTTAACCATATATGTATGTGTACACAATTTGCATCTATGAAACCCAAAACAAACTGGCCTGCAAGCTGACAGGGCGATAATGAAGTTTAAGGATGTCATATTCGAGTTCAAAGAATCATTAATGAAGGTGACAAACGCGATGAAGGATTGCAAGATGTCATATTCCAGTTTCCAGATGCGATAACGGAGTTTACAAAGGCGTTCAACGCGTTTCAACTTATGCTATCCATCGTAAAAGGCTGTAATACTCAGAACGCTCCAGAGCACGCGCTGCAGCACCAAAGGAAGCAGAGAAAATATTCTGGCCGTGAGTAAAGTGTGTTTAGTGGAAACAATGGAACCAAACTATACACAGGAAGAGTTGATGGAACACATTCGGCAACTCACTAACGCGCAAAACGAACTCGTCAGGGAAATGAATAGCCTGAAAGCGTGGTCAAGCGAGTCTATCATACATTTTAGAACGCCGGACATCATCCGCTACCTACCCACCTACGAAGGAAAAAAAACACGAAACTCGCGTGTGGATCGAGGACGTAGAGAGTGAGCGCTTCAACTCTTTGACTAGTATAAGAATAGTGCAATTTACGACCAAATAGTTAGGGCAGTGAAAAACAAAATAATCGGGGAAGCTAGAGAAGCAATAATTGTCGCCGGGAATGTTAGCACGTGGCCCGAGATAAAGGAAGTATTGCAAAACTTCTTTGACGATAAAAGGGATTGAACTTCCCATTTACAAATCCTTTTCTACGAAAAGCAGGGAAATAAGACCCTGCTAGAATATTATAACAACCTAAAAAGCGTTTCATCTAAAATAAGGGCAATCACCGCAGTGACCGAAGAATATAAAAATTTTATTGAAGGGGTCCATAATTTGATTGGAGTTATCACAATCACACGCTTCATCGATGTCCTTGAGGGATCGTTATCCTCATACGTTAGGGGTAGCAAACCGAAAAATATAGACGAAGCGTATTCCATATCCGCAAAATATATAAACGAACGCTGCATACCGAAAAAAGTTAGAACGCTTACCGATACAGGATCGACAAAAAAAAACCGGATACATACGAGCTACCGTCAACGTCGTACGGATCGCGTAAGATAGGACAAAGTCCAAAGCCTTTATCTGGAAAGTACGAGCCCCTACAGATTACGGCTAGTGATGCCTCAATGAGAACCGTGAATTCTAAAATGCAGATAAATAATAATGATATAGAACAATTTACAAACACAAATGATACTGAACTGGATGAGCTAAATTTTCTCATGAATCAGAAAAAAAGGAAGAACTTTGATAAACAATAATTTTATTCCCTATTTAGAAATATTCACAACTAAGGAAGTCCTTAAATTTTTTATTGATACATGCGCCAACAAAAATTATATATCAACTGCTCACGTGAATCTACAGAACTGCAAAACTGAAAAAGATATATTCGTGACAAACGCCAAAGGCAAACACATCATTACAAAGTTAGCATCTTTCGACGTATTCAATATAAATAAGAAGATTAAATTCAATATTTTCGATTTTCATAATTTTTTTTGACGGCCTAATAGGGTATGAAACTTTACGAGACATACTTCACTGGATATAAGGAAAGGAAGGATAAATCAAAATAGGAAGGAAAATATTGCATCTCGAGAAAAAGCACCTCTCACAAGAAACATGCACTCTTAACGCCCAAGAAAGTCACCTTATTCCAATACTGTCAGAAACGGAAGGCGACTTCATTGTAAACGATGAAATAAATCTTAAGGAATTGCCAATCCTTCCCGGCATTTATAACAGTAAGGAAGGTAGAGCTATAGTAGCAGTTAGAAACAATTCAAACGATAACATAGAGATTATCTACAAACCGGGAAAGGAAAACGTAGTAGCGGATGCTCTATCTCGAATTAAACCCAATGAAATCGATACGAGTAAATCCGCTACTAACGAATTTAACGTTAACAAGAGCGAAATAAGAGCCCCGCTACACGACCCGCAAACTCAAAAACTTTGCGGCGCGAAGAGGGGAACAACCGAAAAGTTTGCGTCAAAAACTTTTCAGCTCCGTGAGCTGAAAACTGCACTCGCGAAGTTTTTGGCAGCTAACCGCAAACTCAAATGCGTCAGAAGAAGAAAACGAAAAAGAAATAAATGTAAACATAACAAATCTCAAAAACAAAATAAACGAACATATGGTGATAAATTTACGTGTTTCTTTTGTAGTTACGGTAATATTTTTTCAGTTCCAGTTCGGTAGTGCATCAGAGCGGATGTTAGCAGTGCATAAGTTTCCTGAAAGGGTTAGCGGAAAAGTAAGGTTACGGCACGACCGCGTGGTCACCCCGAGCTGGAGCTCAGGTCAGAAAAATCCTAGCTGCCGCACATCTCGTTCTGTTTGAGTCAATCAAGCGGACCACGAGTTCTTGTGTCCTGACAACGGAAGGAATTATCCCTCCCGTGGCCGGCGGGTGGACATATGGCTATTATTAGCCGGTCCTAAAGGACGAGCCCCTTCATAGGAGTTCGGACAGAGTCGGTACGCCTCTGATTACGAGTAAGGGAACAAACGTTCGACTTAGCGTAGGAGGATATACCCCGACTCGCATAGCGAAAGAAGAAGAAGAAGGTAATATTTTGTCATTTTATAGCTAGAATATCAATTATAACTTCATCATAGATCAGGGGTCGGCAAAGTCCGGCCCATCAACTGATTTTATCCAAAAGTTTCAAAAAGTTTAATGATAAAGATTAAAATATTTTATCCTACCACTTTTTATGTAACTTGAGAACATCAAAATCTTCCTTCTTGAAGCAAAGAAAGTTAATTATATTTTCATGTGCTTGCTCTGCTACAGTATTGTCCAGCAAACGGTTGCCATCTTCTTGCCTCAGCACAATACGCCTGTTGCGTTGTTGCAAGTTTTGGGTACTCAACTCGATGACCCGCGATAGGGTAGTTAGCCACACTTCACTCATCAACAGATTATCCATCTTTTACTTTTTGTGTGAATTGAAATAAGATCTTGTTTGCTTTGAAGGAAGATTTTTGAGTTAACTGAAAAATCAAAAACAAAAACCTCTTTGCGCCGCAAAGTTTTTGAGTTTGCGGCTCGTGTAGCGTGGCTCACTGAATTGGTACCACAAAACGCGGCTACACGAACCGCAAAGATTTTGACGTACGGGTCGGGCGAAAACGGGTCGGTCCAGGGCACGATGCGCAGTAAATTTCGACCCGATTTGACAGCGATGTTGACGGGCTGTCAGATTCAAATTTGATGGTGGGTTCAAATTCAAAATAGTGGGTTCGAAAAAAATTATCCATCTAGGTTCAAAAATAATATCCACTCTAGGTCTGTTTTCCCTCCTCATTCCGCTATCTTTCCTCTTCCCTCACCTAGCCACTACCTGTAATGCACACTTGATTCGATATTCTTTCTTTTTTTTTTTACTGTCACGGTCGTGGTTAACAGTGGTCGTGATTACATTGGTGGTAGCTGTTGAAGAGAAAGAGGGTAAGCCGATATGTCTTATGCTTAATTACCAATCAGGTATATACTGCCAAAATCTGCAGTATGCTTAATGTTGTTATGGGTAGTATGCTCTGTATGTGTGATACAGCATCATTGCCCCTATAAATGAGGTGGGTAAGCCGATATGTCTTATGCTTAATTACCACATTCATGAACTATACCTTATAGAATAATATAAAAGCTAGTCAAGCAATGTATGGATCACTCTCAGTACACCAGTCGAATAATAAACGTCGTAAAGACGCAGAACTCAAAGAACCTGGTTGTTATTGATTTCACCCCCGAAATCCAGGAACGTTAACTGGCGCCCGAATAGATTGGACATTCGGATAGTGAAGTGGCAGTACAGTTAAAAACAGTGAAAGTTAAGTTAAATCTATCCTGCGCTACGTCACCGCCACCTGCACTTCAGCGATTACATCGAGAAAGACGCCGAGAAACATCAAACGGCACCACTCCAACCTATCGGCAGTTGGAGCCCGCCAAATGGGATCCAAATGTGTAGAATCTGTCGGATGGGATCCGAGTCTTTAGAATCCGTCTAGGGATCAAATCTTCCGAATCCCGATTCTGCCAATACTAAATTATTTGAGGAGCGGAAAAGAATAAATAGAATAGAATCTCTTCTACAATTGGTACCTATCGCGAAAGGCTTGACATACCGATCGGTATCTCTTACCTCTCTAACATGCAATAAGCCAATATTCAATAGTGCAGTGTGTATCGTGTAAGCGTAATCGTTGCGCATAACTTTTCCAAACTCAAGCCACAGAGGCATAAGGGCACAATGTGTGGCTTGGTGCATTTTCTTTTCTACCTCTCCCGTAAGTAAACATTCTTTTCTATTCACCGAGTGCATTTCGTTCGCCTACCCGTTGCGTCTACGAAGCGATTGCTCACGCATATTATTACAGTCGACTCTCGATAATTCGAAGTTGGAGGGACCCAGAAAAAAGTTCGATTTATCGAGAGTTCGAATTATCAAGAGTGGTAGGAAATAAGCAGCTACGGTTTTCGCTAACTGTTTTTTCTTCACTTTTCTTTGTGCACCTTCCTACAAAGCAGTTGTGCCCCAAATATGTCCGTCCGCCCGTCTACACCATGTAGTCTAATTCGGACGAACATTTTCGTATCCATTCAACAGAGTGTTACAGGGCACCCACAATGTGACGCGTTCTACCACGTTTCAACTTGCTCAGAACTTCGAATTGTTGCGAGTTGAGTGGGTACAGCTTCGAATTACCGCGTGAAGAGAGCAAACTAGCTTTGAATTTTACTTCGAATTATCGAGTGTACCAAATCGTATTGTTTTTATTCGAAATAGTAAGAGTTTTCCAAGGGACTACTAATATACTTCGAATTATCGAGAGTTTCGAATTATCGAACGTTTGAATTATCGAGAGTCGACTGTATTTTAAGCAGATAGTGGCAGGCGTGCACGGGCTAGGAGAGGCAGAGCGGATCGCTCCGATCATATATAGAAGTGTATGCCAAAAATAGTGCAATACACATGTTTCATAATGTGTTTCTTTCCTCTTGGGCCTCTCGTGCTCTCGGTTTCCAGTGCTGATGGTTATAAAGGGTTCGCTGAGTCGGGCACGCCTTGCAGATGAACTTCGGTGCGTAACGTACGCGTGCAAGGATGGAGAGTGCATGGAAGGAGAGGAAGTTTGTGACGAGACGAAGCCCGAACGGTGCGGAGGGTGTTTCGTCGTGTGGATGACGAACAATGTGACCAGTAAGTTATGGAGCTGCTTTAAGCTCATAGATCGATCTAATTTGATTTACCGTTTCCATAATCTGTATTCGACCTGCATCATTTTAGACGAGATCAACGTAACGATGAAAGGTTGCTTTACGCACCCGACCGACTGCAATCATACCGAGTGCGTCGACACGTCAACCGATATGAGGAAAAATCTCAACTTCTGCTGCTGTCGCGGTAACCTATGCAACAAGGAGCAAAAATGGGTCCCGATCTCAACGAAGGCACCGGAGTTGGCTGAGTCGGTTGCCGCGGAGGCCAACTGGCCAATCATTACCGTCATCTCACTCACGTCCTTTGTGATTGCGCTGATCTTGCTGTGGGCCTACTATTTCACCCATCAGAAGCAAGCTATGTTCAACGAAATTCCAACGGTTGGTATCTCGTCATGGTCCGTTTTCGTTTTCTAACGCTTTCTTTTCCCCTCCCACACATAGGTTGAACCGGACATTTCGAGCTCGTCCACCAACATTTCCAACCGGCCGATTGACCTCAAGGACATCAAAGCCCGTGGACGATTCGGTGTGGTATGGCGCGCACAGCTGGGTAACCAGGAGGTGGCGGTTAAGATTTTCCCCATGCAGGAGCGCCAGTCGTGGATCACCGAGCAGGACATTTTCAAGGTAGCTTCATCATTCAGGACAGTACCTTTCCTAAACGCACGCACGCTAACGCCATTGGCATCCTCACCCCGTTTCTAGCTGCCTCGTATGAACCACCCCAACATTCTGGAGTTTATCGGCTGCGAAAAGCGTGTCGACATGGCCAGCACGGACTTCTGGCTCATCACGGCCTACTGTGAAAATGGGTCGTTGTGTGATTTTCTGAAGGCACACACCGTCAGCTGGACAGACCTATGCAAGATTGCCAGTACGATGGCGCGTGGTCTTACGCACCTGCACGAGGAGGTACAGGGTACGCGCACCGACGGTCTCAAACCCTCGATAGCCCACCGTGATTTCAAGAGCAAAAACGTGCTGCTCAAGGCGGATCTTACTGCGTGCATCGCTGATTTCGGCTTGGCCCTAGTATTCACACCAGGTTAGTTAAATTTCCTTTACAATCCTTGCACTACTTCCATGATAAACACTTCCGGAGCTCGGGTCAAGAAGCCTTATTGTGTTTGCATCTCCAACGTCAATCAAAACCTCGTTTGAATCGTTGTGGTCGGTTTTCGCTTCACTTTAAACTTGTGCCATGTTTTAAATCCTTGGATTGGATATTTTCGTTTGTTCTCAACGCTTTTTCCCCTCCATGTTACTCCTCTAACATTTGTCGCCCGTAGGAAAATCGTGCGGTGATACGCACGGACAGGTCGGTACGCGCCGCTACATGGCACCGGAGGTGCTCGAGGGAGCGATCAATTTCACCCGGGACGCATTCCTGCGCATCGACGTGTACGCGTGTGGGCTCGTCCTGTGGGAGCTGGTATCACGCTGCACCGTTCACGGCGGCCCAGTCGACGAGTACCGATTGCCATTCGAAACCGAGCTTGGCCCCCACCCGACGCTGGAGGAAATGCAGGAAAACGTGGTGACGAAGAAATTGCGCCCGAGCATCTTTGATCCCTGGCGAAACCATGCGGTGAGTAAAATTCAATGCAATACCATTTCAATTCTATGTATCAACGCCTTCAATCTCGCGTACCACAATTCACAGGGCCTGAATGCAATCTGTGAAACGATGGAGGACTGCTGGGATCACGATGCCGAGGCCCGGCTGTCATCTTCCTGCGTGCTCGAGCGGCTCTCGCAGTACGCCCGGTTTCCAACACGCCAATTTTTCGTCGCCACCAACACCACCAACGAGCTGCCGACGAAGATAGCGTCCGAGAGCGTGTGAAAGCTTAAGCCGCTCTCGTACGCTGCAGGGGAACGGGTGCGGACGGATGTGTCCCTCCCTTGCCGAGTTCCGTCCGGACAGGAAACATTGCCAAGAATTGCGTGGGACAGCACGAATATATTGCGATACTGAGAATCGAGGATAGGACGGAGGACGGATCACCGTTGCTTTTATGCGCATTGGAAGCAGTGAGGTGAAAGCAATTGATCGGACCAGAATGCGTTCTGGCGAGGTGAGAAGTATTTGTGACCCCTGATTTTTTAAACGATAGAAAACAATTTTGACATAGACACATTACATTTTCTACGATATGTATGTGGTATGTATATAACGCAGCGATCGTCATGTACATACTATATGTAAAATATCATCTTCATTAAACTTTAATACTACATAAATGTATCTTAATATATAATTATGTTTTCAAAAAACGTTATAAATTTATTATACTCTCATTAAACCTAACCTAAACTAAACTTAATCTAACTTTGAATAATAAATCGCTTAACTGGACCTGCTCGCTCGGAGGTTCGAATCAAAAAGGGCCGATCGTGGTCTGTCGATGTCCCAGCTAGCTTCGCCGCGCGTGGCATTGTTGCCAGTAACGACAATTAGTTTACTAACCATAGGCTACTTATACCAGTTTATAATTATATGGATGGGTAGAATAACTCGATAAAGTGGCATGCGCTACGGGGGCAAACCCCGAAGCAGTGACACCCAATGTATATTGTTTTGGCTAGGCTGGTTGGAGTGCACCCTCCATGGTTGTGTTTGTTCTGATGTTCAGCATGGACGGTATTAAGATTCATTTCCGCACGTACCTAGTTCCGGTAGCCACAGCCAGTAGTGCAAAGCCGAGCTGGAGAGCTTTTTCTACGTTTGTATATAAGCTCGCGAGGTACGTAAATTGGTACAAGTAACTTATGTTTAAGAATGCAAGCCAACTGTTGAGCTGAAAGCAACAGATCCTTTCCACTCGTCGCTTACAACGACCATCTTCCCGGTCCCTTTCTATAGTGATACGAACGAATAATATATGTACTGTTGTTACATTGGCATGTTCCACCACTATATTCACTCTTAGTTCACGAGATGACGACGAGCAACAATGCCGTTTATCGATTGCTTTTATTATATTTTACTAAGTGTATCCGGGGAGCTATTTCAGCTCGCAACCGAGCAAACTGCCGCGGTTTCCATCGCCGCAAGCGTTAGCTTGATGAACAGAGCTTAAAAGAGCAGTATGGTTACATTATTTAGAAGCATATAACAATTGTTTATCCCACCAGCACACACACACCCCCGCACACGTGCACGATTCATCCGCAAATCCTTTCACACTAAATTCCGACATTT